>NW_028142730.1:600000-809146 GCF_055691185.1 Crinia signifera | reverse complement strand
TCCGCGACTTTTTCCGGAAACGCAGAAAAAACGCAATTTTCAGGAGAAACGAGACGTACATCCTCCCCCTCTGCTACCCACCCACCCAACTGACAGCCAGCCAGCAGACAAGCACAGAGAGTTCCGTGGGTCTGTCTGTGATGTCATAAAGGGCCTGCTGATCAATGGCCAGCTCTCTGATTGGCTGCTGTGTTTGATTGACAGATTGAATCTGGCAGCTGATTGGCTGTCTACCCTAAAGTGCATTACACACCCCTGATGGTACCACTGGCTAAGACTCCACCTCAGCTCATTAATTAATTATAAATTTAGAACAAATGATGGATGAAAGCAGGCAGGCCGGCCATTTTTTTCACGCTCATTGGACTTGTTTAATGCAATGCACCTGTGTATATTCACATGCATTCACTTCATGCTGTAACCACTGTGCATAAAAATTTGGAAACATGGCATACAGTGTATCATTTGCTGTCTAAGTCATGTTTCCCATATTTTCCATTGCAAGATACAAGCCGGTTTGAGTGTTTGGGGCACATTTTAGCTAAAATCATCCTACGGGGCCTAACTGCTTATGCTAAAGCCTGCCTATTTTGAATGGCGTAGTGGTCACTGCAACCTCCAAAAAAATCAGGACTTACTACCCCAATAACCTGCTAACTCACCCCTGAAATACTTACTTATTCACACTATTTTGTTCATTTGACTTGTTTCTAATTTGAAATGCCCATTTTTGTGGGGCCAGAAAGGTGCGTCTTTAAAAGGCGATTTCTACGATACCCCACTTTTGCGCGTCGGACCGCGACTTTTTCCGGAAACGCTGAAAAACCGCAATTTTCAGGAGAAACGAGACTTACATCCTCCCCCTCTGCCGCCCACCCACCCAACTGACAGCCAGCCAGCAGACAAGCACAGAGAGTTCCGTGGGTCTGTCTGTGATGTCATAAAGGGCCTGCTGATCAATGGCCAGCTCTCTGATTGGCTGCTGTGTTTGATTGACAGATTGAATCTGGCAGCTGATTGGCTGTCTACCCTAAAGTGCATTACACACCCCTGATGGTACCACTGGCTAAGACTCCACCTCAGCTCATTGATTAATTATAAATTTAGAACAAATGATGGATGAAAGCAGGCAGGCCGGCCATTTTTTTCACGCTCATTGGACTTGTTTAATGCAATGCACCTTTGTATATTCACATGCATTCGCTTCATGCTGTAACCACTGTGCATACAAATTTGGAAACATGGCATACAGTGTATCATTTGCTGTCTAAGTCATGTTTCCCATATTTTCCATTGCAAGATACAAGCCGGTTTGAGTGTTTGGGGCACATTTTAGCTAAAATCATCCTACGGGGCCTAACTGCTTATGCCAAAGCCTGCCTATTTTGAATGGCGTAGTGGTCACTGCAACCTCCAAAAAAATCAGGACTTACTACCCCAATAACCTGCTAACTCACCCCTGAAATACTTACTTATTCACACTATTTTGTTCATTTGACTTGTTTCTAATTTGAAATGCCCATTTTTGTGGGGCCAGAAAGGTGCGTCTTTAAAAGGCGATTTCTACGATACCCCACTTTTGCGCGTCGGACCGCGACTTTTTTCCGGAAACGCCGAAAAACCGCAATTTTCAGGAGAAACGAGACGTACATCCTCCCCTCTGCCGCCCACCCACCCAACTGACAGCCAGCCAGCAGACAAGCACAGAGAGTTCCGTGGGTCTGTCTGTGATGTCATAAAGGGCCTGCTGATCAATGGCCAGCTCTCTGATTGGCTGCTGTGTTTGATTGACAGATTGAATCTGGCAGCTGATTGGCTGTCTACCCTAAAGTGCATTACACACCCCTGATGGTACCACTGGCTAAGACTCCACCTCAGCTCATTGATTAATTATAAATTTAGAACAAATGATGGATGAAAGCAGGCAGGCCGGCCATTTTTTTCACGCTCATTGGACTTGTTTAATGCAATGCACCTGTGTATATTCACATGCATTCACTTCATGCTGTAACCACTGTGCATAAAAATTTGGAAACATGGCATACAGTGTATCATTTGCTGTCTAAGTCATGTTTCCCATATTTTCCATTGCAAGATACAAGCCGGTTTGAGTGTTTGGGGCACATTTTAGCTAAAATCATCCTACGGGGCCTAACTGCTTATACTAAAGCCTGCCTATTTTGAATGGCGTAGTGGTCACTGCAACCTCCAAAAAAATCAGGACTTACTACCCCAATAACCTGCTAACTCACCCCTGAAATACTTACTTATTCACACTATTTTGTTCATTTGACTTGTTTCTAATTTGAAATGCCCATTTTTGTGGGGCCAGAAAGGTGCGTCTTTAAAAGGCGATTTCTACGATACCCCACTTTTGCGCGTCGGACCGCGACTTTTTCCGGAAACGCCGAAAAACCGCAATTTTCAGGAGAAACGAGACGTACATCCTCCCCCTCTGCCGCCCACCCACCCAACTGACAGCCAGCCAGCAGACAAGCACAGAGAGTTCCGTGGGTCTGTCTGTGATGTCATAAAGGGCCTGCTGATCAATGGCCAGCTCTCTGATTGGCTGCTGTGTTTGATTGACAGATTGAATCTGGCAGCTGATTGGCTGTCTACCCTAAAGTGCATTACACACCCCTGATGGTACCACTGGCTAAGACTCCACCTCAGCTCATTGATTAATTATAAATTTAGAACAAATGATGGATGAAAGCAGGCAGGCCGGCCATTTTTTTCACGCTCATTGGACTTGTTTAATGCAATGCACCTGTGTATATTCACATGCATTCACTTCATGCTGTAACCACTGTGCATAAAAATTTGGAAACATGGCATACAGTGTATCATTTGCTGTCTAAGTCATGTTTCCCATATTTTCCATTGCAAGATACAAGCCGGTTTGAGTGTTTGGGGCACATTTTAGCTAAAATCATCCTACGTGGCCTAAATGCTTATGCTAAAGCCTGCCTATTTTGAATGGCGTAGTGGTCACTGCAACCTCCAAAAAAATCAGGACTTACTACCCCAATAACCTGCTAACTCACCCCTGAAATACTTACTTATTCACACTATTTTGTTCATTTGACTTGTTTCTAATTTGAAATGCCCATTTTTGTGGGGCCAGAAAGGTGCGTCTTTAAAAGGCGATTTCTACGATACCCCACTTTTGCGCGTCGGACCGCGACTTTTTCCGGAAACGCTGAAAAACCGCAATTTTCAGGAGAAACGAGACGTACATCCTCCCCCTCTGCCGCCCACCCACCCAACTGACAGCCAGCCAGCAGACAAGCACAGAGAGTTCCGTGGGTCTGTCTGTGATGTCATAAAGGGCCTGCTGATCAATGGCCAGCTCTCTGATTGGCTGCTGTGTTTGATTGACAGATTGAATCTGGCAGCTGATTGGCTGTCTACCCTAAAGTGCATTACACACCCCTGATGGTACCACTGGCTAAGACTCCACCTCAGCTCATTGATTAATTATAAATTTAGAACAAATGATGGATGAAAGCAGGCAGGCCGGCCATTTTTTTCACGCTCATTGGACTTGTTTAATGCAATGCACCTTTGTATATTCACATGCATTCGCTTCATGCTGTAACCACTGTGCATAAAAATTTGGAAACATGGCATACAGTGTATCATTTGCTGTCTAAGTCATGTTTCCCATATTTTCCATTGCAAAATACAAGCCGGTTTGAGTGTTTGGGGCACATTTTAGCTAAAATCATCCTACGGGGCCTAACTGCTTATGCCAAAGCCTGCCTATTTTGAATGGCGTAGTGGTCAATGCAACCTCCAATAAAATCAGGACTTACTACCCCAATAACCTGCTAACTCACCCCTGAAATACTTACTTATTCACACTATTTTGTTCATTTGACTTGTTTCTAATTTGAAATGCCCATTTTTGTGGGGCCAGAAAGGTGCGTCTTTAAAAGGCGATTTCTACGATACCCCACTTTTGCGCGTCGGACCGCGACTTTTTCCGGAAACGCCGAAAAACCGCAATTTTCAGGAGAAACGAGACGTACATCCTCCCCCTCTGCCGCCCACCCACCCAACTGACAGCCAGCCAGCAGACAAGCACAGAGAGTTCCGTGGGTCTGTCTGTGATGTCATAAAGGGCCTGCTGATCAATGGCCAGCTCTCTGATTGGCTGCTGTGTTTGATTGACAGATTGAATCTGGCAGCTGATTGGCTGTCTAACCTAAAGTGCATTACACACCCCTGATGGTACCACTGGCTAAGACTCCACCTCAGCTCATTGATTAATTATAAATTTAGAACAAATGATGGATGAAAGCAGGCAGGCCGGCCATTTTTTTCACGCTCATTGGACTTGTTTAATGCAATGCACCTGTGTATATTCACATGCATTCACTTCATGCTGTAACCACTGTGCATAAAAATTTGGAAACATGGCATACAGTGTATCATTTGCTGTCTAAGTCATGTTTCCCATATTTTCCATTGCAAGATACAAGCCGGTTTGAGTGTTTGGGGCACATTTTAGCTAAAATCATCCTACGGGGCCTAACTGCTTATGCCAAAGCCTGCCTATTTTGAATGGCGTAGTGGTCAATGCAACCTCCAAAAAAATCAGGACTTACTACCCCAATAACCTGCTAACTCACCCCTGAAATACTTACTTATTCACAATATTTTGTTCATTTGACTTGTTTCTAATTTGAAATGCCCATTTTTGTGGGGCCAGAAAGGTGCGTCTTTAAAAGGCGATTTCTACGATACCCACTTTTGCGCGTCGGACCGCGACTTTTTCCGGAAACGCCGAAAAACCGCAATTTTCAGGAGAAACGAGACGTACATCCTCCCCCTCTGCCGCCCACCCCACCCAACTGACAGCCAGCCAGCAGACAAGCACAGAGAGTTCCGTGGGTCTGTCTGTGATGTCATAAAGGGCCTGCTGATCAATGGCCAGCTCTCTGATTGGCTGCTGTGTTTGATTGACAGATTGAATCTGGCAGCTGATTGGCTGTCTACCCTAAAGTGCATTACACACCCCTGATGGTACCACTGGCTAAGACTCCACCTCAGCTCATTGATTAATTATAAATTTAGAACAAATGATGGATGAAAGCAGGCAGGCCGGCCATTTTTTTCACGCTCATTGGACTTGTTTAATGCAATGCACCTGTGTATATTCACATGCATTCGCTTCATGCTGTAACCACTGTGCATAAAAATTTGGAAACATGGCATACAGTGTATCATTTGCTGTCTAAGTCATGTTTCCCATATTTTCCATTGCAAGATACAAGCCGGTTTGAGTGTTTGGGGCACATTTTAGCTAAAATCATCCTACGGGGCCTAACTGCTTATGCCAAAGCCTGCCTATTTTGAATGGCGTAGTGGTCAATGCAACCTCCAATAAAATCAGGACTTACTACCCCAATAACCTGCTAACTCACCCCTGAAATACTTACTTATTCACACTATTTTGTTCATTTGACTTGTTTCTAATTTGAAATGCCCATTTTTGTGGGGCCAGAAAGGTGCGTCTTTAAAAGGCGATTTCTACGATACCCCACTTTTGCGCGTCGGACCGCGACTTTTTCCGGAAACGCTGAAAAACCGCAATTTTCAGGAGAAACGAGACGTACATCCTCCCCCTCTGCCGCCCACCCACCCAACTGACAGCCAGCCAGCAGACAAGCACAGAGAGTTCCGTGGGTCTGTCTGTGATGTCATAAAGGGCCTGCTGATCAATGGCCAGCTCTCTGATTGGCTGCTGTGTTTGATTGACAGATTGAATCTGGCAGCTGATTGGCTGTCTACCCTAAAGTGCATTACACACCCCTGATGGTACCACTGGCTAAGACTCCACCTCAGCTCATTGATTAATTATAAATTTAGAACAAATGATGGATGAAAGCAGGCAGGCCGGCCATTTTTTTCACGCTCATTGGACTTGTTTAATGCAATGCACCTTTGTATATTCACATGCATTCGCTTCATGCTGTAACCACTGTGCATAAAAATTTGGAAACATGGCATACAGTGTATCATTTGCTGTCTAAGTCATGTTTCCCATATTTTCCATTGCAAGATACAAGCCGGTTTGAGTGTTTGGGGCACATTTTAGCTAAAATCATCCTACGGGGCCTAACTGCTTATGCCAAAGCCTGCCTATTTTGAATGGCGTAGTGGTCACTGCAACCTCCAAAAAAATCAGGACTTACTACCCCAATAACCTGCTAACTCACCCCTGAAATACTTACTTATTCACACTATTTTGTTCATTTGACTTGTTTCTAATTTGAAATGCCCATTTTTGTGGGGCCAGAAAGGTGCGTCTTTAAAAGGCGATTTCTACGATACCCCACTTTTGCGCGTCGGACCGCGACTTTTTCCGGAAACGCCGAAAAACCGCAATTTTCAGGAGAAACGAGACGTACATCCTCCCCCTCTGCCGCCCACCCACCCAACTGACAGCCAGCCAGCAGACAAGCACAGAGAGTTCCGTGGGTCTGTCTGTGATGTCATAAAGGGCCTGCTGATCAATGGCCAGCTCTCTGATTGGCTGCTGTGTTTGATTGACAGATTGAATCTGGCAGCTGATTGGCTGTCTACCCTAAAGTGCATTACACACCCCTGATGGTACCACTGGCTAAGACTCCACCTCAGCTCATTGATTAATTATAAATTTAGAACAAATGATGGATGAAAGCAGGCAGGCCGGCCATTTTTTTCACGCTCATTGGACTTGTTTAATGCAATGCACCTTTGTATATTCACATGCATTCGCTTCATGCTGTAACCACTGTGCATAAAAATTTGGAAACATGGCATACAGTGTATCCTTTGCTGTCTAAGTCATGTTTCCCATATTTTCCATTGCAAGATACAAGCCGGTTTGAGTGTTTGGGGCACATTTTAGCTAAAATCATCCTACGGGGCCTAACTGCTTATGCCAAAGCCTGCCTATTTTGAATGGCGTAGTGGTCAATGCAACCTCCAAAAAAATCAGGACTTACTACCCCAATAACCTGCTAACTCACCCCTGAAATACTTACTTATTCACACTATTTTGTTCATTTGACTTGTTTCTAATTTGAAATGCCCATTTTTGTGGGGCCAGAAAGGTGCGTCTTTAAAAGGCGATTTCTACGATACCCCACTTTTGCGCGTCGGACCGTGACTTTTTCCGGAAACGCTGAAAAACCGCAATTTTCAGGAGAAACGAGACGTACATCCTCCCCCTCTGCCGCCCACCCACCCAACTGACAGCCAGCCAGCAGACAAGCACAGAGAGTTCCGTGGGTCTGTCTGTGATGTCATAAAGGGCCTGCTGATCAATGGCCAGCTCTCTGATTGGCTGCTGTGTTTGATTGACAGATTGAATCTGGCAGCTGATTGGCTGTCTACCCTAAAGTGCATTACACACCCCTGATGGTACCACTGGCTAAGACTCCACCTCAGCTCATTGATTAATTATAAATTTAGAACAAATGATGGATGAAAGCAGGCAGGCCGGCCATTTTTTTCACGCTCATTGGACTTGTTTAATGCAATGCACCTTTGTATATTCACATGCATTCGCTTCATGCTGTAACCACTGTGCATAAAAATTTGGAAACATGGCATACAGTGTATCATTTGCTGTCTAAGTCATGTTTCCCATATTTTCCATTGCAAGATACAAGCCGGTTTGAGTGTTTGGGGCACATTTTAGCTAAAATCATCCTACGGGGCCTAACTGCTTATGCTAAAGCCTGCCTATTTTGAATGGCGTAGTGGTCACTGCAACCTCCAAAAAAATCAGGACTTACTACCCCAATAACCTGCTAACTCACCCCTGAAATACTTACTTATTCACACTATTTTGTTCATTTGACTTGTTTCTAATTTGAAATGCCCATTTTTTGTGGGGCCAGAAAGGTGCGTCTTTAAAAGGCGATTTCTACGATACCCCACTTTTGCGCGTCGGACCGCGACTTTTTCCGGAAACGCCGAAAAACCGCAATTTTCAGGAGAAACGAGACGTACATCCTCCCCCTCTGCCGCCCACCCACCCAACTGACAGCCAGCCAGCAGACAAGCACAGAGAGTTCCGTGGGTCTGTCTGTGATGTCATAAAGGGCCTGCTGATCAATGGCCAGCTCTCTGATTGGCTGCTGTGTTTGATTGACAGATTGAATCTGGCAGCTGATTGGCTGTCTACCCTAAAGTGCATTACACACCCCTGATGGTACCACTGGCTAAGACTCCACCTCAGCTCATTGATTAATTATAAATTTAGAACAAATGATGGATGAAAGCAGGCAGGCCGGCCATTTTTTTCACGCTCATTGGACTTGTTTAATGCAATGCACCTGTGTATATTCACATGCATTTACTTCATGCTGTAACCACTGTGCATAAAAATTTGGAAACATGGCATACAGTGTATCATTTGCTGTCTAAGTCATGTTTCCCATATTTTCCATTGCAAGATACAAGCCGGTTTGAGTGTTTGGGGCACATTTTAGCTAAAATCATCCTACGGGGCCTAAATGCTTATGCTAAAGCCTGCCTATTTTGAATGGCGTAGTGGTCACTGCAACCTCCAAAAAAATCAGGACTTACTACCCCAATAACCTGCTAACTCACCCCTGAAATACTTACTTATTCACACTATTTTGTTCATTTGACTTGTTTCTAATTTGAAATGCCCATTTTTGTGGGGCCAGAAAGGTGCGTCTTTAAAAGGCGATTTCTACGATACCCCACTTTTGCGCGTCGGACCGCGACTTTTTCCGGAAACGCTGAAAAACCGCAATTTTCAGGAGAAACGAGACGTACATCCTCCCCCTCTGCCGCCCACCCACCCAACTGACAGCCAGCCAGCAGACAAGCACAGAGAGTTCCGTGGGTCTGTCTGTGATGTCATAAAGGGCCTGCTGATCAATGGCCAGCTCTCTGATTGGCTGCTGTGTTTGATTGACAGATTGAATCTGGCAGCTGATTGGCTGTCTACCCTAAAGTGCATTACACACCCCTGATGGTACCACTGGCTAAGACTCCACCTCAGCTCATTGATTAATTATAAATTTAGAACAAATGATGGATGAAAGCAGGCAGGCCGGCCATTTTTTTCACGCTCATTGGACTTGTTTAATGCAATGCACCTTTGTATATTCACATGCATTCGCTTCATGCTGTAACCACTGTGCATAAAAATTTGGAAACATGGCATACAGTGTATCATTTGCTGTCTAAGTCATGTTTCCCATATTTTCCATTGCAAGATACAAGCCGGTTTGAGTGTTTGGGGCACATTTTAGCTAAAATCATCCTACGGGCCCTAACTGCTTATGCTAAAGCCTGCCTATTTTGAATGGCGTAGTGGTCACTGCAACCTCCAAAAAAATCAGGACTTACTACCCCAATAACCTGCTAACTCACCCCTGAAATACTTACTTATTCACACTATTTTGTTCATTTGACTTGTTTCTAATTTGAAATGCCCATTTTTGTGGGGCCAGAAAGGTGCGTCTATAAAAGGCGATTTCTACGATACCCCACTTTTGCGCGTCGGACCGTGACTTTCTCCGGAAACGCCGAAAAATCGCAATTTTCAGGAGAAACGAGACGTACATCCTCCCCCTCTGCCGCCCACCCACCCAACTGACAGCCAGCCAGCAGACAAGCACAGAGAGTTCCGTGGGTCTGTCTGTGATGTCATAAAGGGCCTGCTGATCAATGGCCAGCTCTCTGATTGGCTGCTGTGTTTGATTGACAGATTGAATCTGGCAGCTGATTGGCTGTCTACCCTAAAGTGCATTACACACCCCTGATGGTACCACTGGCTAAGACTCCACCTCAGCTCATTGATTAATTATAAATTTAGAACAAATGATGGATGAAAGCAGGCAGGCCGGCCATTTTTTTCACGCTCATTGGACTTGTTTAATGCAATGCACCTTTGTATATTCACATGCATTCGCTTCATGCTGTAACCACTGTGCATAAAAATTTGGAAACATGGCATACAGTGTATCATTTGCTGTCTAAGTCATGTTTCCCATATTTTCCATTGCAAGATACAAGCCGGTTTGAGTGTTTGGGGAACATTTTAGCTAAAATCATCCTACGGGGCCTAACTGCTTATGCTAAAGCCTGCCTATTTTGAATGGCGTAGTGGTCACTGCAACCTCCAAAAAAATCAGGACTTACTACCCCAATAACCTGCTAACTCACCCCTGAAATACTTACTTATTCACACTATTTTGTTCATTTGACTTGTTTCTAATTTGAAATGCCCATTTTTGTGGGGCCAGAAAGGTGCGTCTTTAAAAGGCGATTTCTACGATACCCCACTTTTGCGCGTCGGACCGCGACTTTTTCCGGAAACGCCGAAAAACCGCAATTTTCAGGAGAAACGAGACGTACATCCTCCCCCTCTGCCGCCCACCCACCCAACTGACAGCCAGCCAGCAGACAAGCACAGAGAGTTCCGTGGGTCTGTCTGTGATGTCATAAAGGGCCTGCTGATCAATGGCCAGCTCTCTGATTGGCTGCTGTGTTTGATTGACAGATTGAATCTGGCAGCTGATTGGCTGTCTACCCTAAAGTGCATTACACACCCCTGATGGTACCACTGGCTAAGACTCCACCTCAGCTCATTGATTAATTATAAATTTAGAACAAATGATGGATGAAAGCAGGCAGGCCGGCCATTTTTTTCACGCTCATTGGACTTGTTTAATGCAATGCACCTGTGTATATTCACATGCATTCACTTCATGCTGTAACCACTGTGCATAAAAATTTGGAAACATGGCATACAGTGTATCATTTGCTGTCTAAGTCATGTTTCCCATATTTTCCATTGCAAGATACAAGCCGGTTTGAGTGTTTGGGGCACATTTTAGCTAAAATCATCCTACGGGGCCTAACTGCTTATGCTAAAGCCTGCCTATTTTGAATGGCGTAGTGGTCACTGCAACCTCCAAAAAAATCAGGACTTACTACCCCAATAACCTGCTAACTCACCCCTGAAATACTTACTTATTCACACTATTTTGTTCATTTGACTTGTTTCTAATTTGAAATGCCCATTTTTGTGGGGCCAGAAAGGTGCGTCTTTAAAAGGCGATTTCTACGATACCCCACTTTTGCGCGTCGGACCGTGACTTTTTCCGGAAACGCTGAAAAACCGCAATTTTCAGGAGAAACGAGACGTACATCCTCCCCCTCTGCCGCCCACCCACCCAACTGACAGCCAGCCAGCAGACAAGCACAGAGAGTTCCGTGGGTCTGTCTGTGATGTCATAAAGGGCCTGCTGATCAATGGCCAGCTCTCTGATTGGCTGCTGTGTTTGATTGACAGATTGAATCTGGCAGCTGATTGGCTGTCTACCCTAAAGTGCATTACACACCCCTGATGGTACCACTGGCTAAGACTCCACCTCAGCTCATTGATTAATTATAAATTTAGAACAAATGATGGATGAAAGCAGGCAGGCCGGCCATTTTTTTCACGCTCATTGGACTTGTTTAATGCAATGCACCTGTGTATATTCACATGCATTCGCTTCATGCTGTAACCACTGTGCATAAAAATTTGGAAACATGGCATACAGTGTATCATTTGCTGTCTAAGTCATGTTTCCCATATTTTCCATTGCAAGATACAAGCCGGTTTGAGTGTTTGGGGCACATTTTAGCTAAAATCATCCTACGGGGCCTAACTGCTTATGCCAAAGCCTGCCTATTTTGAATGGCGTAGTGGTCACTGCAACCTCCAAAATAATCAGGACTTACTACCCCAATAACCTGCTAACTCACCCCTGAAATACTTACTTATTCACACTATTTTGTTCATTTGACTTGTTTCTAATTTGAAATGCCCATTTTTGTGGGGCCAGAAAGGTGCGTCTTTAAAAGGCGATTTCTACGATACCCCACTTTTGCGCGTCGGACTGCGACTTTTTCCGGAAACGCAGAAAAAACGCAATTTTCAGGAGAAACAAGACGTACATCCTCCCCCTCTGCCGCCCACCCACCCAACTGACAGCCAGCCAGCAGACAAGCACAGAGAGTTCCGTGGGTCTGTCTGTGATGTCATAAAGGGCCTGCTGATCAATGGCCAGCTCTATGATTGGCTGCTGTGTTTGATTGACAGATTGAATCTGGCAGCTGATTCGCTGTCTACCCTAAAGTGCATTACACACCCCTGATGGTACCACTGGCTAAGACTCCACCTCAGCTCATTGATTAATTATAAATTTAGAACAAATGATGGATGAAAGCAGGCAGGCCGGCCATTTTTTTCACGCTCATTGGACTTGTTTAATGCAATGCACCTGTGTATATTCACATGCATTCACTTCATGCTGTAACCACTGTGCATAAAAATTTGGAAACATGGCATACAGTGTATCATTTGCTGTCTAAGTCATGTTTCCCATATTTTCCATTGCAAGATACAAGCCGGTTTGAGTGTTTGGGGCACATTTTAGCTAAAATCATCCTACGGGGCCTAACTGCTTATGCTAAAGCCTGCCTATTTTGAATGGCGTAGTGGTCACTGCAACCTCCAAAAAAATCAGGACTTACTACCCCAATAACCTGCTAACTCACCCCTGAAATACTTACTTATTCACACTATTTTGTTCATTTGACTTGTTTCTAATTTGAAATGCCCATTTTTGTGGGGCCAGAAAGGTGCGTCTTTAAAAGGCGATTTCTACGATACCCCACTTTTGCGCGTCGGACCGCGACTTTTTCCGGAAACGCTGAAAAACAGCAATTTTCAGGAGAAACGAGACTTACATCCTCCCCCTCTGCCGCCCACCCACCCAACTGACAGCCAGCCAGCAGACAAGCACAGAGAGTTCCGTGGGTCTGTCTGTGATGTCATAAAGGGCCTGCTGATCAATGGCCAGCTCTCTGATTGGCTGCTGTGTTTGATTGACAGATTGAATCTGGCAGCTGATTGGCTGTCTACCCTAAAGTGCATTACACACCCCTGATGGTACCACTGGCTAAGACTCCACCTCAGCTCATTGATTAATTATAAATTTAGAACAAATGATGGATGAAAGCAGGCAGGCCGGCCATTTTTTTCACGCTCATTGGACTTGTTTAATGCAATGCACCTTTGTATATTCACATGCATTCGATTCATGCTGTAACCACTGTGCATAAAAATTTGGAAACATGGCATACAGTGTATCATTTGCTGTCTAAGTCATGTTTCCCATATTTTCCATTGCAAGATACATGCCGGTTTGAGTGTTTGGGGCACATTTTAGCTAAAATCATCCTACGGGGCCTAACTGCTTATGCTAAAGCCTGCCTATTTTGAATGGCGTAGTGGTCACTGCAACCTCCAAAAAAATCAGGACTTACTACCCCAATAACCTGCTAACTCACCCCTGAAATACTTACTTATTCACACTATTTTGTTCATTTGACTTGTTTCTAATTTGAAATGCCCATTTTTGTGGGGCCAGAAAGGTGCGTCTTTAAAAGGCGATTTCTACGATACCCCACTTTTGCGCGTCGGACCGCGACTTTTTCCGGAAACGCCGAAAAACTGCAATTTTCAGGAGAAACGAGACGTACATCCTCCCCCTCTGCCGCCCACCCACCCACCCAACTGACAGCCAGCCAGCAGACAAGCACAGAGAGTTCCGTGGGTCTGTCTGTGATGTCATAAAGGGCCTGCTGATCAATGGCCAGCTCTCTGATTGGCTGCTGTGTTTGATTGACAGATTAATTCTGGCAGCTGATTGGCTATCTACCCTAAAGTGCATTACACACCCCTGATGGTACCACTGGCTAAGACTCCACCTCAGCTAATTGATTAATTATAAATTTAGAACAAATGATGGATGAAAGCAGGCAGGCCGGCCATTTTTTTCACGCTCATTGGACTTGTTTAATGCAATGCACCTGTGTATATTCACATGCATTCACTTCATGCTGTAACCACTGTGCATAAAAATTTGGAAACATGGCATACAGTGTATCATTTGCTGTCTAAGTCATGTTTCCCATATTTTCCATAGCAAGATACAAGCCGGTTTGAGTGTTTGGGGCACATTTTAGCTAAAATCATCCTACGGGGCCTAAATGCTTATGCTAAAGCCTGCCTATTTTGAATGGCGTAGTGGTCACTGCAACCTCCAAAAAAATCAGGACTTACTACCCCAATAACCTGCTAACTCACCCCTGAAATACTTACTTATTCACACTATTTTGTTCATTTGACTTGTTTCTAATTTGAAATGCCCATTTTTGTGGGGCCAGAAAGGTGCGTCTTTAAAAGGCGATTTCTACGATACCCCACTTTTGCGCGTCGGACCGCGACTTTTTCCGGAAACGCCGAAAAACCGCAATTTTCAGGAGAAACGAGACGTACATCCTCCCCCTCTGCCGCCCACCCACCCAACTGACAGCCAGCCAGCAGACAAGCACAGAGAGTTCCGTGGGTCTGTCTGTGATGTCATAAAGGGCCTGCTGATCAATGGCCAGCTCTCTGATTGGCTGCTGTGTTTGATTGACAGATTGAATCTGGCAGCTGATTGGCTGTCTACCCTAAAGTGCATTACACACCCCTGATGGTACCACTGGCTAAGACTCCACCTCAGCTCATTGATTAATTATAAATTTAGAACAAATGATGGATGAAAGCAGGCAGGCCGGCCATTTTTTTCACGCTCATTGGACTTGTTTAATGCAATGCACCTGTGTATATTCACATGCATTCACTTCATGCTGTAACCACTGTGCATAAAAATTTGGAAACATGGCATACAGTGTATCATTTGCTGTCTAAGTCATGTTTCCCATATTTTCCATTGCAAGATACAAGCCGGTTTGAGTGTTTGGGGCACATTTTAGCTAAAATCATCCTACGGGGCCTAACTGCTTATGCTAAAGCCTGCCTATTTTGAATGGCGTAGTGGTCACTGCAACCTCCAAAAAAATCAGGACTTACTACCCCAATAACCTGCTAACTCACCCCTGAAATACTTACTTATTCACACTATTTTGTTCATTTGACTTGTTTCTAATTTGAAATGCCCATTTTTGTGGGGCCAGAAAGGTGCGTCTTTAAAAGGCGATTTCTACGATACCCCACTTTTGCGCGTCGGACCGCGACTTTTTCCGGAAACGCAGAAAAAACGCAATTTTCAGGAGAAACGAGACGTACATCCTCCCCCTCTGCCGCCCACCCACCCAACTGACAGCCAGCCAGCAGACAAGCACAGAGAGTTCCGTGGGTCTGTCTGTGATGTCATAAAGGGCCTGCTGATCAATGGCCAGCTCTCTGATTGGCTGCTGTGTTTGATTGACAGATTGAATCTGGCAGCTGATTGGCTGTCTACCCTAAAGTGCATTACACACCCCTGATGGTACCACTGGCTAAGACTCCACCTCAGCTCATTGATTAATTATAAATTTAGAACAAATGATGGATGAAAGCAGGCAGGCCGGCCATTTTTTTCACGCTCATTGGACTTGTTTAATGCAATGCACCTGTGTATATTCACATGCATTCACTTCATGCTGTAACCACTGTGCATAAAAATTTGGAAACATGGCATACAGTGTATCATTTGCTGTCTAAGTCATGTTTCCCATATTTTCCATTGCAAGATACAAGCCGGTTTGAGTGTTTGGGGCACATTTTAGCTAAAATCATCCTACGGGGCCTAACTGCTTATGCTAAAGCCTGCCTATTTTGAATGGCGTAGTGGTCACTGCAACCTCCAAAAAAATCAGGACTTACTACCCCAATAACCTGCTAACTCACCCCTGAAATACTTACTTATTCACACTATTTTGTTCATTTGACTTGTTTCTAATTTGAAATGCCCATTTTTGTGGGGCCAGAAAGGTGCGTCTTTAAAAGGCGATTTCTACGATACCCCACTTTTGCGCGTCGGACCGCGACTTTTTCCGGAAACGCAGAAAAAACGCAATTTTCAGGAGAAACGAGACGTACATCCTCCCCCTCTGCCGCCCACCCACCCAACTGACAGCCAGCCAGCAGACAAGCACAGAGAGTTCCGTGGGTCTGTCTGTGATGTCATAAAGGGCCTGCTGATCAATGGCCAGCTCTCTGATTGGCTGCTGTGTTTGATTGACAGATTGAATCTGGCAGCTGATTGGCTGTCTACCCTAAAGTGCATTACACACCCCTGATGGTACCACTGGCTAAGACTCCACCTCAGCTCATTAATTAATTATAAATTTAGAACAAATGATGGATGAAAGCAGGCAGGCCGGCCATTTTTTTCACGCTCATTGGACTTGTTTAATGCAATGCACCTGTGTATATTCACATGCATTCACTTCATGCTGTAACCACTGTGCATAAAAATTTGGAAACATGGCATACAGTGTATCATTTGCTGTCTAAGTCATGTTTCCCATATTTTCCATTGCAAGATACAAGCCGGTTTTAGTGTTTGGGGCACATTTTAGCTAAAATCATCCTACGGGGCCTAACTGCTTATGCTAAAGCCTGCCTATTTTGAATGGCGTAGTGGTCACTGCAACCTCCAAAAAAATCAGGACTTACTACCCCAATAACCTGCTAACTCACCCCTGAAATACTTACTTATTCACACTATTTTGTTCATTTGACTTGTTTCTAATTTGAAATGCCCATTTTTGTGGGGCCAGAAAGGTGCGTCTTTAAAAGGCGATTTCTACGATACCCCACTTTTGCGCGTCGGACCGCGACTTTTTCCGGAAACGCTGAAAAACCGCAATTTTCAGGAGAAACGAGACTTACATCCTCCCCCTCTGCCGCCCACCCACCCAACTGACAGCCAGCCAGCAGACAAGCACAGAGAGTTCCGTGGGTCTGTCTGTGATGTCATAAAGGGCCTGCTGATCAATGGCCAGCTCTCTGATTGGCTGCTGTGTTTGATTGACAGATTGAATCTGGCAGCTGATTGGCTGTCTACCCTAAAGTGCATTACACACCCCTGATGGTACCACTGGCTAAGACTCCACCTCAGCTCATTGATTAATTATAAATTTAGAACAAATGATGGATGAAAGCAGGCAGGCCGGCCATTTTTTTCACGCTCATTGGACTTGTTTAATGCAATGCACCTTTGTATATTCACATGCATTCGCTTCATGCTGTAACCACTGTGCATACAAATTTGGAAACATGGCATACAGTGTATCATTTGCTGTCTAAGTCATGTTTCCCATATTTTCCATTGCAAGATACAAGCCGGTTTGAGTGTTTGGGGCACATTTTAGCTAAAATCATCCTACGGGGCCTAACTGCTTATGCCAAAGCCTGCCTATTTTGAATGGCGTAGTGGTCACTGCAACCTCCAAAAAAATCAGGACTTACTACCCCAATAACCTGCTAACTCACCCCTGAAATACTTACTTATTCACACTATTTTGTTCATTTGACTTGTTTCTAATTTGAAATGCCCATTTTTGTGGGGCCAGAAAGGTGCGTCTTTAAAAGGCGATTTCTACGATACCCCACTTTTGCGCGTCGGACCGCGACTTTTTCCGGAAACGCCGAAAAACCGCAATTTTCAGGAGAAACGAGACGTACATCCTCCCCCTCTGCCGCCCACCCACCCAACTGACAGCCAGCCAGCAGACAAGCACAGAGAGTTCCGTGGGTCTGTCTGTGATGTCATAAAGGGCCTGCTGATCAATGGCCAGCTCTCTGATTGGCTGCTGTGTTTGATTGACAGATTGAATCTGGCAGCTGATTGGCTGTCTACCCTAAAGTGCATTACACACCCCTGATGGTACCACTGGCTAAGACTCCACCTCAGCTCATTGATTAATTATAAATTTAGAACAAATGATGGATGAAAGCAGGCAGGCCGGCCATTTTTTTCACGCTCATTGGACTTGTTTAATGCAATGCACCTGTGTATATTCACATGCATTCACTTCATGCTGTAACCACTGTGCATAAAAATTTGGAAACATGGCATACAGTGTATCATTTGCTGTCTAAGTCATGTTTCCCATATTTTCCATTGCAAGATACAAGCCGGTTTGAGTGTTTGGGGCACATTTTAGCTAAAATCATCCTACGGGGCCTAACTGCTTATGCTAAAGCCTGCCTATTTTGAATGGCGTAGTGGTCACTGCAACCTCCAAAAAAATCAGGACTTACTACCCCAATAACCTGCTAACTCACCCCTGAAATACTTACTTATTCACACTATTTTGTTCATTTGACTTGTTTCTAATTTGAAATGCCCATTTTTGTGGGGCCAGAAAGGTGCGTCTTTAAAAGGCGATTTCTACGATACCCCACTTTTGCGCGTCGGACCGCGACTTTTTCCGGAAACGCCGAAAAACCGCAATTTTCAGGAGAAACGAGACGTACATCCTCCCCCTCTGCCGCCCACCCACCCAACTGACAGCCAGCCAGCAGACAAGCACAGAGAGTTCCGTGGGTCTGTCTGTGATGTCATAAAGGGCCTGCTGATCAATGGCCAGCTCTCTGATTGGCTGCTGTGTTTGATTGACAGATTGAATCTGGCAGCTGATTGGCTGTCTACCCTAAAGTGCATTACACACCCCTGATGGTACCACTGGCTAAGACTCCACCTCAGCTCATTGATTAATTATAAATTTAGAACAAATGATGGATGAAAGCAGGCAGGCCGGCCATTTTTTTCACGCTCATTGGACTTGTTTAATGCAATGCACCTGTGTATATTCACATGCATTCACTTCATGCTGTAACCACTGTGCATAAAAATTTGGAAACATGGCATACAGTGTATCATTTGCTGTCTAAGTCATGTTTCCCATATTTTCCATTGCAAGATACAAGCCGGTTTGAGTGTTTGGGGCACATTTTAGCTAAAATCATCCTACGGGGCCTAAATGCTTATGCTAAAGCCTGCCTATTTTGAATGGCGTAGTGGTCACTGCAACCTCCAAAAAAATCAGGACTTACTACCCCAATAACCTGCTAACTCACCCCTGAAATACTTACTTATTCACACTATTTTGTTCATTTGACTTGTTTCTAATTTGAAATGCCCATTTTTGTGGGGCCAGAAAGGTGCGTCTTTAAAAGGCGATTTCTACGATACCCCACTTTTGCGCGTCGGACCGCGACTTTTTCCGGAAACGCTGAAAAACCGCAATTTTCAGGAGAAACGAGACGTACATCCTCCCCCTCTGCCGCCCACCCACCCAACTGACAGCCAGCCAGCAGACAAGCACAGAGAGTTCCGTGGGTCTGTCTGTGATGTCATAAAGGGCCTGCTGATCAATGGCCAGCTCTCTGATTGGCTGCTGTGTTTGATTGACAGATTGAATCTGGCAGCTGATTGGCTGTCTACCCTAAAGTGCATTACACACCCCTGATGGTACCACTGGCTAAGACTCCACCTCAGCTCATTGATTAATTATAAATTTAGAACAAATGATGGATGAAAGCAGGCAGGCCGGCCATTTTTTTCACGCTCATTGGACTTGTTTAATGCAATGCACCTTTGTATATTCACATGCATTCGCTTCATGCTGTAACCACTGTGCATAAAAATTTGGAAACATGGCATACAGTGTATCATTTGCTGTCTAAGTCATGTTTCCCATATTTTCCATTGCAAAATACAAGCCGGTTTGAGTGTTTGGGGCACATTTTAGCTAAAATCATCCTACGGGGCCTAACTGCTTATGCCAAAGCCTGCCTATTTTGAATGGCGTAGTGGTCAATGCAACCTCCAAAAAAATCAGGACTTACTACCCCAATAACCTGCTAACTCACCCCTGAAATACTTACTTATTCACACTATTTTGTTCATTTGACTTGTTTCTAATTTGAAATGCCCATTTTTGTGGGGCCAGAAAGGTGCGTCTTTAAAAGGCGATTTCTACGATACCCCACTTTTGCGCGTCGGACCGCGACTTTTTCCGGAAACGCCGAAAAACCGCAATTTTCAGGAGAAACGAGACGTACATCCTCCCCCTCTGCCGCCCACCCACCCAACTGACAGCCAGCCAGCAGACAAGCACAGAGAGTTCCGTGGGTCTGTCTGTGATGTCATAAAGGGCCTGCTGATCAATGGCCAGCTCTCTGATTGGCTGCTGTGTTTGATTGACAGATTGAATCTGGCAGCTGATTGGCTGTCTACCCTAAAGTGCATTACACACCCCTGATGGTACCACTGGCTAAGACTCCACCTCAGCTCATTGATTAATTATAAATTTAGAACAAATGATGGATGAAAGCAGGCAGGCCGGCCATTTTTTTCACGCTCATTGGACTTGTTTAATGCAATGCACCTGTGTATATTCACATGCATTCACTTCATGCTGTAACCACTGTGCATAAAAATTTGGAAACATGGCATACAGTGTATCATTTGCTGTCTAAGTCATGTTTCCCATATTTTCCATTGCAAGATACAAGCCGGTTTGAGTGTTTGGGGCACATTTTAGCTAAAATCATCCTACGGGGCCTAACTGCTTATGCCAAAGCCTGCCTATTTTGAATGGCGTAGTGGTCAATGCAACCTCCAAAAAAATCAGGACTTACTACCCCAATAACCTGCTAACTCACCCCTGAAATACTTACTTATTCACACTATTTTGTTCATTTGACTTGTTTCTAATTTGAAATGCCCATTTTTGTGGGGCCAGAAAGGTGCGTCTTTAAAAGGCGATTTCTACGATACCCCACTTTTGCGCGTCGGACCGCGACTTTTTCCGGAAACGCCGAAAAACCGCAATTTTCAGGAGAAACGAGACGTACATCCTCCCCCTCTGCCGCCCACCCACCCAACTGACAGCCAGCCAGCAGACAAGCACAGAGAGTTCCGTGGGTCTGTCTGTGATGTCATAAAGGGCCTGCTGATCAATGGCCAGCTCTCTGATTGGCTGCTGTGTTTGATTGACAGATTGAATCTGGCAGCTGATTGGCTGTCTACCCTAAAGTGCATTACACACCCCTGATGGTACCACTGGCTAAGACTCCACCTCAGCTCATTGATTAATTATAAATTTAGAACAAATGATGGATGAAAGCAGGCAGGCCGGCCATTTTTTTCACGCTCATTGGACTTGTTTAATGCAATGCACCTGTGTATATTCACATGCATTCACTTCATGCTGTAACCACTGTGCATAAAAATTTGGAAACATGGCATACAGTGTATCATTTGCTGTCTAAGTCATGTTTCCCATATTTTCCATTGCAAGATACAAGCCGGTTTGAGTGTTTGGGGCACATTTTAGCTAAAATCATCCTACGGGGCCTAACTGCTTATGCCAAAGCCTGCCTATTTTGAATGGCGTAGTGGTCAATGCAACCTCCAAAAAAATCAGGACTTACTACCCCAATAACCTGCTAACTCACCCCTGAAATACTTACTTATTCACACTATTTTGTTCATTTGACTTGTTTCTAATTTGAAATGCCCATTTTTGTGGGGCCAGAAAGGTGCGTCTTTAAAAGGCGATTTCTACGATACCCCACTTTTGCGCGTCGGACCGCGACTTTTTCCGGAAACGCCGAAAAACCGCAATTTTCAGGAGAAACGAGACGTACATCCTCCCCCTCTGCCGCCCACCCACCCAACTGACAGCCAGCCAGCAGACAAGCACAGAGAGTTCCGTGGGTCTGTCTGTGATGTCATAAAGGGCCTGCTGATCAATGGCCAGCTCTCTGATTGGCTGCTGTGTTTGATTGACAGATTGAATCTGGCAGCTGATTGGCTGTCTACCCTAAAGTGCATTACACACCCCTGATGGTACCACTGGCTAAGACTCCACCTCAGCTCATTGATTAATTATAAATTTAGAACAAATGATGGATGAAAGCAGGCAGGCCGGCCATTTTTTTCACGCTCATTGGACTTGTTTAATGCAATGCACCTTTGTATATTCACATGCATTCGCTTCATGCTGTAACCACTGTGCATAAAAATTTGGAAACATGGCATACAGTGTATCATTTGCTGTCTAAGTCATGTTTCCCATATTTTCCATTGCAAGATACAAGCCGGTTTGAGTGTTTGGGGCACATTTTAGCTAAAATCATCCTACGGGGCCTAACTGCTTATGCCAAAGCCTGCCAATTTTGAATGGCGTAGTGGTCAATGCAACCTCCAAAAAAATCAGGACTTACTACCCCAATAACCTGCTAACTCACCCCTGAAATACTTACTTATTCACACTATTTTGTTCATTTGACTTGTTTCTAATTTGAAATGCCCATTTTTGTGGGGCCAGAAAGGTGCGTCTTTAAAAGGCGATTTCTACGATACCCCACTTTTGCGCGTCGGACCGCGACTTTTTCCGGAAACGCCGAAAAACCGCAATTTTCAGGAGAAACGAGACGTACATCCTCCCCCTCTGCCGCCCACCCACCCAACTGACAGCCAGCCAGCAGACAAGCACAGAGAGTTCCGTGGGTCTGTCTGTGATGTCATAAAGGGCCTGCTGATCAATGGCCAGCTCTCTGATTGGCTGCTGTGTTTGATTGACAGATTGAATCTGGCAGCTGATTGGCTGTCTACCCTAAAGTGCATTACACACCCCTGATGGTACCACTGGCTAAGACTCCACCTCAGCTCATTGATTAATTATAAATTTAGAACAAATGATGGATGAAAGCAGGCAGGCCGGCCATTTTTTTCACGCTCATTGGACTTGTTTAATGCAATGCACCTGTGTATATTCACATGCATTCACTTCATGCTGTAACCACTGTGCATAAAAATTTGGAAACATGGCATACAGTGTATCATTTGCTGTCTAAGTCATGTTTCCCATATTTTCCATTGCAAGATACAAGCCGGTTTGAGTGTTTGGGGCACATTTTAGCTAAAATCATCCTACGGGGCCTAACTGCTTATGCCAAAGCCTGCCTATTTTGAATGGCGTAGTGGTCAATGCAACCTCCAAAAAAATCAGGACTTACTACCCCAATAACCTGCTAACTCACCCCTGAAATACTTACTTATTCACACTATTTTGTTCATTTGACTTGTTTCTAATTTGAAATGCCCATTTTTGTGGGGCCAGAAAGGTGCGTCTTTAAAAGGCGATTTCTACGATACCCCACTTTTGCGCGTCGGACCGCGACTTTTTCCGGAAACGCCGAAAAATCGCAATTTTCAGGAGAAACGAGACGTACATCCTCCCCCTCTGCCGCCCACCCACCCAACTGACAGCCAGCCAGCAGACAAGCACAGAGAGTTCCGTGGGTCTGTCTGTGATGTCATAAAGGGCCTGCTGATCAATGGCCAGCTCTCTGATTGGCTGCTGTGTTTGATTGACAGATTGAATCTGGCAGCTGATTGGCTGTCTACCCTAAAGTGCATTACACACCCCTGATGGTACCACTGGCTAAGACTCCACCTCAGCTCATTGATTAATTATAAATTTAGAACAAATGATGGATGAAAGCAGGCAGGCCGGCCATTTTTTTCACGCTCATTGGACTTGTTTAATGCAATGCACCTGTGTATATTCACATGCATTCACTTCATGCTGTAACCACTGTGCATAAAAATTTGGAAACATGGCATACAGTGTATCATTTGCTGTCTAAGTCATGTTTCCCATATTTTCCATTGCAAGATACAAGCCGGTTTGAGTGTTTGGGGCACATTTTAGCTAAAATCATCCTACGGGGCCTAACTGCTTATGCTAAAGCCTGCCTATTTTGAATGGCGTAGTGGTCACTGCAACCTCCAAAAAAATCAGGACTTACTACCCCAATAACCTGCTAACTCACCCCTGAAATACTTACTTATTCACACTATTTTGTTCATTTGACTTGTTTCTAATTTGAAATGCCCATTTTTGTGGGGCCAGAAAGGTGCGTCTTTAAAAGGCGATTTCTACGATACCCCACTTTTGCGCGTCAGACCGCGACTTTTTCCGGAAACGCAGAAAAAACGCAATTTTCAGGAGAAACGAGACGTACATCCTCCCCCTCTGCCGCCCACCCACCCAACTGACAGCCAGCCAGCAGACAAGCACAGAGAGTTCCGTGGGTCTGTCTGTGATGTCATAAAGGGCCTGCTGATCAATGGCCAGCTCTCTGATTGGCTGCTGTGTTTGATTGACAGATTGAATCTGGCAGCTGATTGGCTGTCTACCCTAAAGTGCATTACACACCCCTGATGGTACCACTGGCTAAGACTCCACCTCAGCTCATTGATTAATTATAAATTTAGAACAAATGATGGATGAAAGCAGGCAGGCCGGCCATTTTTTTCACGCTCATTGGACTTGTTTAATGCAATGCACCTGTGTATATTCACATGCATTCACTTCATGCTGTAACCACTGTGCATAAAAATTTGGAAACATGGCATACAGTGTATCATTTGCTGTCTAAGTCATGTTTCCCATATTTTCCATTGCAAGATACAAGCCGGTTTGAGTGTTTGGGGCACATTTTAGCTAAAATCATCCTACGGGGCCTTACTGCTTATGCTAAAGCCTGCCTATTTTGAATGGCGTAGTGGTCACTGCAACCTCCAAAAAAATCAGGACTTACTACCCCAATAACCTGCTAACTCACCCCTGAAATACTTACTTATTCACACTATTTTGTTCATTTGACTTGTTTCTAATTTGAAATGCCCATTTTTGTGGGGACAGAAAGGTGCGTCTTTAAAAGGCGATTTCTACGATACCCCACTTTTGCGCGTCGGACCGCGACTTTTTCCGGAAACGCTGAAAAACCGCAATTTTCAGGAGAAACGAGACGTACATCCTCCCCCTCTGCCGCCCACCCACCCAACTGACAGCCAGCCAGCAGACAAGCACAGAGAGTTCCGTGGGTCTGTCTGTGATGTCATAAAGGGCCTGCTGATCAATGGCCAGCTCTCTGATTGGCTGCTGTGTTTGATTGACAGATTGAATCTGGCAGCTGATTGGCTGTCTACCCTAAAGTGCATTACACACCCCTGATGGTACCACTGGCTAAGACTCCACCTCAGCTCATTGATTAATTATAAATTTAGAACAAATGATGGATGAAAGCAGGCAGGCCGGCCATTTTTTTCACGCTCATTGGACTTGTTTAATGCAATGCACCTTTGTATATTCACATGCATTCGCTTCATGCTGTAACCACTGTGCATAAAAATTTGGAAACATGGCATACAGTGTATCATTTGCTGTCTAAGTCATGTTTCCCATATTTTCCATTGCAAGATACAAGCCGGTTTGAGTGTTTGGGGAACATTTTAGCTAAAATCATCCTACGGGGCCTAACTGCTTATGCTAAAGCCTGCCTATTTTGAATGGCGTAGTGGTCACTGCAACCTCCAAAAAAATCAGGACTTACTACCCCAATAACCTGCTAACTCACCCCTGAAATACTTACTTATTCACACTATTTTGTTCATTTGACTTGTTTCTAATTTGAAATGCCCATTTTTGTGGGGCCAGAGAGGTGCGTCTTTAAAAGGCGATTTCTACGATACCCCACTTTTGCGCGTCGGACCGCGACTTTTTCCGGAAACGCCGAAAAACCGCAATTTTCAGGAGAAACGAGACGTACATCCTCCCCCTCTGCCGCCCACCCACCCAACTGACAGCCAGCCAGCAGACAAGCACAGAGAGTTCCGTGGGTCTGTCTGTGATGTCATAAAGGGCCTGCTGATCAATGGCCAGCTCTCTGATTGGCTGCTGTGTTTGATTGACAGATTGAATCTGGCAGCTGATTGGCTGTCTACCCTAAAGTGCATTACACACCCCTGATGGTACCACTGGCTAAGACTCCACCTCAGCTCATTGATTAATTATAAATTTAGAACAAATGATGGATGAAAGCAGGCAGGCCGGCCATTTTTTTCACGCTCCTTGGACTTGTTTAATGCAATGCACCTGTGTATATTCACATGCATTCACTTCATGCTGTAACCACTGTGCATAAAAATTTGGAAACATGGCATACAGTGTATCATTTGCTGTCTAAGTCATGTTTCCCATATTTTCCATTGCAAGATACAAGCCGGTTTGAGTGTTTGGGGCACATTTTAGCTAAAATCATCCTACGGGGCCTAACTGCTTATGCTAAAGCCTGCCTATTTTGAATGGCGTAGTGGTCACTGCAACCTCCAAAAAAATCAGGACTTACTACCCCAATAACCTGCTAACTCACCCCTGAAATACTTACTTATTCACACTATTTTGTTCATTTGACTTGTTTCTAATTTGAAATGCCCATTTTTGTGGGGCCAGAAAGGTGCGTCTTTAAAAGGCGATTTCTACGATACCCCACTTTTGCGCGTCGGACCGCGACTTTTTCCGGAAACGCTGAAAAACCGCAATTTTCAGGAGAAACGAGACGTACATCCTCCCCCTCTGCCGCCCACCCACCCAACTGACAGCCAGCCAGCAGACAAGCACAGAGAGTTCCGTGGGTCTGTCTGTGATGTCATAAAGGGCCTGCTGATCAATGGCCAGCTCTCTGATTGGCTGCTGTGTTTGATTGACAGATTGAATCTGGCAGCTGATTGGCTGTCTACCCTAAAGTGCATTACACACCCCTGATGGTACCACTGGCTAAGACTCCACCTCAGCTCATTGATTAATTATAAATTTAGAACAAATGATGGATGAAAGCAGGCAGGCCGGCCATTTTTTTCACGCTCATTGGACTTGTTTAATGCAATGCACCTTTGTATATTCACATGCATTCGCTTCATGCTGTAACCACTGTGCATAAAAATTTGGAAACATGGCATACAGTGTATCATTTGCTGTCTAAGTCATGTTTCCCATATTTTCCATTGCAAGATACAAGCCGGTTTGAGTGTTTGGGGCACATTTTAGCTAAAATCATCCTACGGGGCCTAACTGCTTATGCCAAAGCCTGCCTATTTTGAATGGCGTAGTGGTCAATGCAACCTCCAAAAAAATCAGGACTTACTACCCCAATAACCTGCTAACTCACCCCTGAAATACTTACTTATTCACACTATTTTGTTCATTTGACTTGTTTCTAATTTGAAATGCCCATTTTTGTGGGGCCAGAAAGGTGCGTCTTTAAAAGGCGATTTCTACGATACCCCACTTTTGCGCGTCGGACCGCGACTTTTTCCGGAAACGCCGAAAAACCGCAATTTTCAGGAGAAACGAGACGTACATCCTCCCCCTCTGCCGCCCACCCACTCAACTGACAGCCAGCCAGCAGACAAGCACAGAGAGTTCCGTGGGTCTGTCTGTGATGTCATAAAGGGCCTGCTGATCAATGGTCAGCTCTCTGATTGGCTGCTGTGTTTGATTGACAGATTGAATCTGGCAGCTGATTGGCTGTCTACCCTAAAGTGCATTACACACCCCTGATGGTACCACTGGCTAAGACTCCACCTCAGCTCATTGATTAATTATAAATTTAGAACAAATGATGGATGAAAGCAGGCAGGCCGGCCATTTTTTTCACGCTCATTGGACTTGTTTAATGCAATGCACCTGTGTATATTCACATGCATTCACTTTATGCTGTAACCACTGTGCATAAAAATTTGGAAACATGGCATACAGTCTATCATTTGCTGTCTAAGTCATGTTTCCCATATTTTCCATTGCAAGATACAAGCCGGTTTGAGTGTTTGGGGCACATTTTAGCTAAAATCATCCTACGGGGCCTAACTGCTTATGCCAAAGCCTGCCTATTTTGAATGGCGTAGTGGTCAATGCAACCTCCAAAAAAATCAGGACTTACTACCCCAATAACCTGCTAACTCACCCCTGAAATACTTACTTATTCACACTATTTTGTTCATTTGACTTGTTTCTAATTTGAAATGCCCATTTTTGTGGGGCCAGAAAGGTGCGTCTTTAAAAGGCGATTTCTACGATAC
Source organism: Crinia signifera (assembly GCF_055691185.1). Classification (NCBI taxonomy): domain Eukaryota; kingdom Metazoa; phylum Chordata; class Amphibia; order Anura; family Myobatrachidae; genus Crinia; species Crinia signifera. The sequence goes on along the minus strand of NW_028142730.1, from coordinate 781,334 downwards.
CCCACTTTTGCGCGTCGGACCGCGACTTTTTCCGGAAACGCCGAAAAACCGCAATTTTCAGGAGAAACGAGACGTACATCCTCCCCCTCTGCCGCCCACCCACCCAACTGACAGCCAGCCAGCAGACAAGCACAGAGAGTTCCGTGGGTCTGTCTGTGATGTCATAAAGGGCCTGCTGATCAATGGCCAGCTCTCTGATTGGCTGCTGTGTTTGATTGACAGATTGAATCTGGCAGCTGATTGGCTGTCTACCCTAAAGTGCATTACACACCCCTGATGGTACCACTGGCTAAGACTCCACCTCAGCTCATTGATTAATTATAAATTTAGAACAAATGATGGATGAAAGCAGGCAGGCCGGCCATTTTTTTCACGCTCATTGGACTTGTTTAATGCAATGCACCTGTGTATATTCACATGCATTCACTTCATGCTGTAACCACTGTGCATAAAAATTTGGAAACATGGCATACAGTGTATCATTTGCTGTCTAAGTCATGTTTCCCATATTTTCCATTGCAAGATACAAGCCGGTTTGAGTGTTTGGGGCACATTTTAGCTAAAATCATCCTACGGGGCCTAACTGCTTATGCTAAAGCCTGCCTATTTTGAATGGCGTAGTGGTCACTGCAACCTCCAAAAAAATCAGGACTTACTACCCCAATAACCTGCTAACTCACCCCTGAAATACTTACTTATTCACACTATTTTGTTCATTTGACTTGTTTCTAATTTGAAATGCCCATTTTTGTGGGGCCAGAAAGGTGCGTCTTTAAAAGGCGATTTCTACGATACCCCACTTTTGCGCGTCGGACCGCGACTTTTTCCGGAAACGCCGAAAAATCGCAATTTTCAGGAGAAACGAGACGTACATCCTCCCCCTCTGCCGCCCACCCACCCAACTGACAGCCAGCCAGCAGACAAGCACAGAGAGTTCCGTGGGTCTGTCTGTGATGTCATAAAGGGCCTGCTGATCAATGGCCAGCTCTCTGATTGGCTGCTGTGTTTGATTGACAGATTGAATCTGGCAGCTGATTGGCTGTCTACCCTAAAGTGCATTACACACCCCTGATGGTACCACTGGCTAAGACTCCACCTCAGCTCATTGATTAATTATAAATTTAGAACAAATGATGGATGAAAGCAGGCAGGCCGGCCATTTTTTTCACGCTCATTGGACTTGTTTAATGCAATGCACCTGTGTATATTCACATGCATTCACTTCATGCTGTAACCACTGTGCATAAAAATTTGGAAACATGGCATACAGTGTATCATTTGCTGTCTAAGTCATGTTTCCCATATTTTCCATTGCAAGATACAAGCCGGTTTGAGTGTTTGGGGCACATTTTAGCTAAAATCATCCTACGGGGCCTAACTGCTTATGCTAAAGCCTGCCTATTTTGAATGGCGTAGTGGTCACTGCAACCTCCAAAAAAATCAGGACTTACTACCCCAATAACCTGCTAACTCACCCCTGAAATACTTACTTATTCACACTATTTTGTTCATTTGACTTGTTTCTAATTTGAAATGCCCATTTTTGTGGGGCCAGAAAGGTGCGTCTTTAAAAGGCGATTTCTACGATACCCCACTTTTGCGCGTCGGACCGCGACTTTTTCCGGAAACGCAGAAAAAACGCAATTTTCAGGAGAAACGAGACGTACATCCTCCCCCTCTGCCGCCCACCCACCCAACTGACAGCCAGCCAGCAGACAAGCACAGAGAGTTCCGTGGGTCTGTCTGTGATGTCATAAAGGGCCTGCTGATCAATGGCCAGCTCTCTGATTGGCTGCTGTGTTTGATTGACAGATTGAATCTGGCAGCTGATTGGCTGTCTACCCTAAAGTGCATTACACACCCCTGATGGTACCACTGGCTAAGACTCCACCTCAGCTCATTGATTAATTATAAATTTAGAACAAATGATGGATGAAAGCAGGCAGGCCGGCCATTTTTTTCACGCTCATTGGACTTGTTTAATGCAATGCACCTTTGTATATTCACATGCATTCGCTTCATGCTGTAACCACTGTGCATAAAAATTTGGAAACATGGCATACAGTGTATCATTTGCTGTCTAAGTCATGTTTCCCATATTTTCCATTGCAAGATACAAGCCGGTTTGAGTGTTTGGGGCACATTTTAGCTAAAATCATCCTACGGGGCCTAACTGCTTATGCTAAAGCCTGCCTATTTTGAATGGCGTAGTGGTCACTGCAACCTCCAAAAAAATCAGGACTTACTACCCCAATAACCTGCTAACTCACCCCTGAAATACTTACTTATTCACACTATTTTGTTCATTTGACTTGTTTCTAATTTGAAATGCCCATTTTTGTGGGGCCAGAAAGGTGCGTCTTTAAAAGGCGATTTCTACGATACCCCACTTTTGCGCGTCGGACCGCGACTTTTTCCGGAAACGCCGAAAAACCGCAATTTTCAGGAGAAACGAGACGTACATCCTCCCCCTCTGCCGCCCACCCACCCAACTGACAGGCAGCCAGCAGACAAGCACAGAGAGTTCCGTGGGTCTGTCTGTGATGTCATAAAGGGCCTGCTGATCAATGGCCAGCTCTCTGATTGGCTGCTGTGTTTGATTGACAGATTGAATCTGGCAGCTGATTGGCTGTCTACCCTAAAGTGCATTACACACCCCTGATGGTACCACTGGCTAAGACTCCACCTCAGCTCATTGATTAATTATAAATTTAGAACAAATGATGGATGAAAGCAGGCAGGCCGGCCATTTTTTTCACGCTCATTGGACTTGTTTAATGCAATGCACCTGTGTATATTCACATGCATTCACTTCATGCTGTAACCACTGTGCATAAAAATTTGGAAACATGGCATACAGTGTATCATTTGCTGTCTAAGTCATGTTTCCCATATTTTCCATTGCAAGATACAAGCCGGTTTGAGTGTTTGGGGCACATTTTAGCTAAAATCATCCTACGGGGCCTAACTGCTTATGCTAAAGCCTGCCTATTTTGAATGGCGTAGTGGTCACTGCAACCTCCAAAAAAATCAGGACTTACTACCCCAATAACCTGCTAACTCACCCCTGAAATACTTACTTATTCACACTATTTTGTTCATTTGACTTGTTTCTAATTTGAAATGCCCATTTTTGTGGGGCCAGAAAGGTGCGTCTTTAAAAGGCGATTTCTACGATACCCCACTTTTGCGCGTCGGACCGCGACTTTTTCCGGAAACGCAGAAAAAACGCAATTTTCAGGAGAAACGAGACGTACATCCTCCCCCTCTGTCGCCCACCCACCCAACTGACAGCCAGCCAGCAGACAAGCACAGAGAGTTCCGTGGGTCTGTCTGTGATGTCATAAAGGGCCTGCTGATCAATGGCCAGCTCTCTGATTGGCTGCTGTGTTTGATTGACAGATTGAATCTGGCAGCTGATTGGCTGTCTACCCTAAAGTGCATTACACACCCCTGATGGTACCACTGGCTAAGACTCCACCTCAGCTCATTGATTAATTATAAATTTAGAACAAATGATGGATGAAAGCAGGCAGGCCGGCCATTTTTTTCACGCTCATTGGACTTGTTTAATGCAATGCACCTGTGTATATTCACATGCATTCACTTCATGCTGTAACCACTGTGCATAAAAATTTGGAAACATGGCATACAGTGTATCATTTGCTGTCTAAGTCATGTTTCCCATATTTTCCATTGCAAGATACAAGCCGGTTTGAGTGTTTGGGGCACATTTTAGCTAAAATCATCCTACGGGGCCTAACTGCTTATGCTAAAGCCTGCCTATTTTGAATGGCGTAGTGGTCACTGCAACCTCCAAAAAAATCAGGACTTACTACCCCAATAACCTGCTAACTCACCCCTGAAATACTTACTTATTCACACTATTTTGTTCATTTGACTTGTTTCTAATTTGAAATGCCCATTTTTGTGGGGCCAGAAAGGTGCGTCTTTAAAAGGCGATTTCTACGATACCCCACTTTTGCACGTCGGACCGCGACTTTTTCCGGAAACGCTGAAAAACCGCAATTTTCAGGAGAAACGAGACTTACATCCTCCCCCTCTGCCGCCCACCCACCCAACTGACAGCCAGCCAGCAGACAAGCACAGAGAGTTCCGTGGGTCTGTCTGTGATGTCATAAAGGGCCTGCTGATCAATGGCCAGCTCTCTGATTGGCTGCTGTGTTTGATTGACAGATTGAATCTGGCAGCTGATTGGCTGTCTACCCTAAAGTGCATTACACACCCCTGATGGTACCACTGGCTAAGACTCCACCTCAGCTCATTGATTAATTATAAATTTAGAACAAATGATGGATGAAAGCAGGCAGGCCGGCCATTTTTTTCACGCTCATTGGACTTGTTTAATGCAATGCACCTTTGTATATTCACATGCATTCGCTTCATGCTGTAACCACTGTGCATAAAAATTTGGAAACATGGCATACAGTGTATCATTTGCTGTCTAAGTCATGTTTCCCATATTTTCCATTGCAAGATACAAGCCGGTTTGAGTGTTTGGGGCACATTTTAGCTAAAATCATCCTACGGGGCCTAACTGCTTATGCCAAAGCCTGCCTATTTTGAATGGCGTAGTGGTCACTGCAACCTCCAAAAAAATCAGGACTTACTACCCCAATAACCTGCTAACTCACCCCTGAAATACTTACTTATTCACACTATTTTGTTCATTTGACTTGTTTCTAATTTGAAATGCCCATTTTTGTGGGGCCAGAAAGGTGCGTCTTTAAAAGGCGATTTCTACGATACCCCACTTTTGCGCGTCGGACCGCGACTTTTTCCGGAAACGCAGAAAAACCGCAATTTTCAGGAGAAACGAGACGTACATCCTCCCCCTCTGCCGCCCACCCACCCAACTGACAGCCAGCCAGCAGACAAGCACAGAGAGTTCCGTGGGTCTGTCTGTGATGTCATAAAGGGCCTGCTGATCAATGGCCAGCTCTCTGATTGGCTGCTGTGTTTGATTGACAGATTGAATCTGGCAGCTGATTGGCTGTCTACCCTAAAGTGCATTACACACCCCTGATGGTACCACTGGCTAAGACTCCACCTCAGCTCATTGATTAATTATAAATTTAGAACAAATGATGGATGAAAGCAGGCAGGCCGGCCATTTTTTTCACGCTCATTGGACTTGTTTAATGCAATGCACCTGTGTATATTCACATGCATTCACTTCATGCTGTAACCACTGTGCATAAAAATTTGGAAACATGGCATACAGTGTATCATTTGCTGTCTAAGTCATGTTTCCCATATTTTCCATTGCAAGATACAAGCCGGTTTGAGTGTTTGGGGCACATTTTAGCTAAAATCATCCTACGGGGCCTAACTGCTTATGCTAAAGCCTGCCTATTTTGAATGGCGTAGTGGTCACTGCAACCTCCAAAAAAATCAGGACTTACTACCCCAATAACCTGCTAACTCACCCCTGAAATACTTACTTATTCACACTATTTTGTTCATTTGACTTGTTTCTAATTTGAAATGCCCATTTTTGTGGGGCCAGAAAGGTGCGTCTTTAAAAGGCGATTTCTACGATACCCCACTTTTGCACGTCGGACCGCGACTTTTTCCGGAAACGCTGAAAAACCGCAATTTTCAGGAGAAACGAGACGTACATCCTCCCCCTCTGCCGCCCACCCACCCAACTGACAGCCAGCCAGCAGACAAGCACAGAGAGTTCCGTGGGTCTGTCTGTGATGTCATAAAGGGCCTGCTGATCAATGGCCAGCTCTCTGATTGGCTGCTGTGTTTGATTGACAGATTGAATCTGGCAGCTGATTGGCTGTCTACCCTAAAGTGCATTACACACCCCTGATGGTACCACTGGCTAAGACTCCACCTCAGCTCATTGATTAATTATAAATTTAGAACAAATGATGGATGAAAGCAGGCAGGCCGGCCATTTTTTTCACGCTCATTGGACTTGTTTAATGCAATGCACCTGTGTATATTCACATGCATTCACTTCATGCTGTAACCACTGTGCATAAAAATTTGGAAACATGGCATACAGTGTATCATTTGCTGTCTAAGTCATGTTTCCCATATTTTCCATTGCAAGATACAAGCCGGTTTGAGTGTTTGGGGCACATTTTAGCTAAAATCATCCTACGGGGCCTAAATGCTTATGCTAAAGCCTGCCTATTTTGAATGGCGTAGTGGTCACTGCAACCTCCAAAAAAATCAGGACTTACTACCCCAATAACCTGCTAACTCACCCCTGAAATACTTACTTATTCACACTATTTTGTTCATTTGACTTGTTTCTAATTTGAAATGCCCATTTTTGTGGGGCCAGAAAGGTGCGTCTTTAAAAGGCGATTTCTACGATACCCCACTTTTGCGCGTCGGACCGCGACTTTTTCCGGAAACGCTGAAAAACCGCAATTTTCAGGAGAAACGAGACGTACATCCTCCCCCTCTGCCGCCCACCCACCCAACTGACAGCCAGCCAGCAGACAAGCACAGAGAGTTCCGTGGGTCTGTCTGTGATGTCATAAAGGGCCTGCTGATCAATGGCCAGCTCTCTGATTGGCTGCTGTGTTTGATTGACAGATTGAATCTGGCAGCTGATTGGCTGTCTACCCTAAAGTGCATTACACACCCCTGATGGTACCACTGGCTAAGACTCCACCTCAGCTCATTGATTAATTATAAATTTAGAACAAATGATGGATGAAAGCAGGCAGGCCGGCCATTTTTTTCACGCTCATTGGACTTGTTTAATGCAATGCACCTTTGTATATTCACATGCATTCGCTTCATGCTGTAACCACTGTGCATAAAAATTTGGAAACATGGCATACAGTGTATCATTTGCTGTCTAAGTCATGTTTCCCATATTTTCCATTGCAAGATACAAGCCGGTTTGAGTGTTTGGGGCACATTTTAGCTAAAATCATCCTACGGGGCCTAACTGCTTATGCCAAAGCCTGCCTATTTTGAATGGCGTAGTGGTCAATGCAACCTCCAAAAAAATCAGGACTTACTACCCCAATAACCTGCTAACTCACCCCTGAAATACTTACTTATTCACACTATTTTGTTCATTTGACTTGTTTCTAATTTGAAATGCCCATTTTTGTGGGGCCAGAAAGGTGCGTCTTTAAAAGGCGATTTCTACGATACCCCACTTTTGCGCGTCGGACCGCGACTTTTTCCGGAAACGCCGAAAAACCGCAATTTTCAGGAGAAACGAGACATACATCCTCCCCCTCTGCCGCCCGCCCACCCAACTGACAGCCAGCCAGCAGACAAGCACAGAGAGTTCCGTGGGTCTGTCTGTGATGTCATAAAGGGCCTGCTGATCAATGGCCAGCTCTCTGATTGGCTGCTGTGTTTGATTGACAGATTGAATCTGGCAGCTGATTGGCTGTCTACCCTAAAGTGCATTACACACCCCTGATGGTACCACTGGCTAAGACTCCACCTCAGCTCATTGATTAATTATAAATTTAGAACAAATGATGGATGAAAGCAGGCAGGCCGGCCATTTTTTTCACGCTCATTGGACTTGTTTAATGCAATGCACCTGTGTATATTCACATGCATTCACTTCATGCTGTAACCACTGTGCATAAAAATTTGGAAACATGGCATACAGTGTATCATTTGCTGTCTAAGTCATGTTTCCCATATTTTCCATTGCAAGATACAAGCCGGTTTGAGTGTTTGGGGCACATTTTAGCTAAAATCATCCTACGGGGCCTAACTGCTTATGCCAAAGCCTGCCTATTTTGAATGGCGTAGTGGTCAATGCAACCTCCAAAAAAATCAGGACTTACTACCCCAATAACCTGCTAACTCACCCCTGAAATACTTACTTATTCACACTATTTTGTTCATTTGACTTGTTTCTAATTTGAAATGCCCATTTTTGTGGGGCCAGAAAGGTGCGTCTTTAAAAGGCGATTTCTACGATACCCCACTTTTGCGCGTCGGACCGCGACTTTTTCCGGAAACGCCGAAAAACCGCAATTTTCAGGAGAAACGAGACGTACATCCTCCCCCTCTGCCGCCCACCCACCCAACTGACAGCCAGCCAGCAGACAAGCACAGAGAGTTCCGTGGGTCTGTCTGTGATGTCATAAAGGGCCTGCTGATCAATGGCCAGCTCTCTGATTGGCTGCTGTGTTTGATTGACAGATTGAATCTGGCAGCTGATTGGCTGTCTACCCTAAAGTGCATTACACACCCCTGATGGTACCACTGGCTAAGACTCCACCTCAGCTCATTGATTAATTATAAATTTAGAACAAATGATGGATGAAAGCAGGCAGGCCGGCCATTTTTTTCACGCTCATTGGACTTGTTTAATGCAATGCACCTGTGTATATTCACATGCATTCACTTCATGCTGTAACCACTGTGCATAAAAATTTGGAAACATGGCATACAGTGTATCATTTGCTGTCTAAGTCATGTTTCCCATATTTTCCATTGCAAGATACAAGCCGGTTTGAGTGTTTGGGGCACATTTTAGCTAAAATCATCCTACGGGGCCTAACTGCTTATGCTAAAGCCTGCCTATTTTGAATGGCGTAGTGGTCACTGCAACCTCCAAAAAAATCAGGACTTACTACCCCAATAACCTGCTAACTCACCCCTGAAATACTTACTTATTCACACTATTTTGTTCATTTGACTTGTTTCTAATTTGAAATGCCCATTTTTGTGGGGCCAGAAAGGTGCGTCTTTAAAAGGCGATTTCTACGATACCCCACTTTTGCGCGTCAGACCGCGACTTTTTCCGGAAACGCAGAAAAAACGCAATTTTCAGGAGAAACGAGACGTACATCCTCCCCCTCTGCCGCCCACCCACCCAACTGACAGCCAGCCAGCAGACAAGCACAGAGAGTTCCGTGGGTCTGTCTGTGATGTCATAAAGGGCCTGCTGATCAATGGCCAGCTCTCTGATTGGCTGCTGTGTTTGATTGACAGATTGAATCTGGCAGCTGATTGGCTGTCTACCCTAAAGTGCATTACACACCCCTGATGGTACCACTGGCTAAGACTCCACCTCAGCTCATTGATTAATTATAAATTTAGAACAAATGATGGATGAAAGCAGGCAGGCCGGCCATTTTTTTCACGCTCATTGGACTTGTTTAATGCAATGCACCTGTGTATATTCACATGCATTCACTTCATGCTGTAACCACTGTGCATAAAAATTTGGAAACATGGCATACAGTGTATCATTTGCTGTCTAAGTCATGTTTCCCATATTTTCCATTGCAAGATACAAGCCGGTTTGAGTGTTTGGGGCACATTTTAGCTAAAATCATCCTACGGGGCCTAACTGCTTATGCTAAAGCCTGCCTATTTTGAATGGCGTAGTGGTCACTGCAACCTCCAAAAAAATCAGGACTTACTACCCCAATAACCTGCTAACTCACCCCTGAAATACTTACTTATTCACACTATTTTGTTCATTTGACTTGTTTCTAATTTGAAATGCCCATTTTTGTGGGGCCAGAAAGGTGCGTCTTTAAAAGGCGATTTCTACGATACCCCACTTTTGCACGTCGGACCGCGACTTTTTCCGGAAACGCTGAAAAACCGCAATTTTCAGGAGAAACGAGACTTACATCCTCCCCCTCTGCCGCCCACCCACCCAACTGACAGCCAGCCAGCAGACAAGCACAGAGAGTTCCGTGGGTCTGTCTGTGATGTCATAAAGGGCCTGCTGATCAATGGCCAGCTCTCTGATTGGCTGCTGTGTTTGATTGACAGATTGAATCTGGCAGCTGATTGGCTGTCTACCCTAAAGTGCATTACACACCCCTGATGGTACCACTGGCTAAGACTCCACCTCAGCTCATTGATTAATTATAAATTTAGAACAAATGATGGATGAAAGCAGGCAGGCCGGCCATTTTTTTCACGCTCATTGGACTTGTTTAATGCAATGCACCTTTGTATATTCACATGCATTCGCTTCATGCTGTAACCACTGTGCATAAAAATTTGGAAACATGGCATACAGTGTATCATTTGCTGTCTAAGTCATGTTTCCCATATTTTCCATTGCAAGATACAAGCCGGTTTGAGTGTTTGGGGCACATTTTAGCTAAAATCATCCTACGGGGCCTAACTGCTTATGCCAAAGCCTGCCTATTTTGAATGGCGTAGTGGTCACTGCAACCTCCAAAAAAATCAGGACTTACTACCCCAATAACCTGCTAACTCACCCCTGAAATACTTACTTATTCACACTATTTTGTTCATTTGACTTGTTTCTAATTTGAAATGCCCATTTTTGTGGGGCCAGAAAGGTGCGTCTTTAAAAGGCGATTTCTACGATACCCCACTTTTGCGCGTCGGACCGCGACTTTTTCCGGAAACGCAGAAAAACCGCAATTTTCAGGAGAAACGAGACGTACATCCTCCCCCTCTGCCGCCCACCCACCCAACTGACAGCCAGCCAGCAGACAAGCACAGAGAGTTCCGTGGGTCTGTCTGTGATGTCATAAAGGGCCTGCTGATCAATGGCCAGCTCTCTGATTGGCTGCTGTGTTTGATTGACAGATTGAATCTGGCAGCTGATTGGCTGTCTACCCTAAAGTGCATTACACACCCCTGATGGTACCACTGGCTAAGACTCCACCTCAGCTCATTGATTAATTATAAATTTAGAACAAATGATGGATGAAAGCAGGCAGGCCGGCCATTTTTTTCACGCTCATTGGACTTGTTTAATGCAATGCACCTGTGTATATTCACATGCATTCACTTCATGCTGTAACCACTGTGCATAAAAATTTGGAAACATGGCATACAGTGTATCATTTGCTGTCTAAGTCATGTTTCCCATATTTTCCATTGCAAGATACAAGCCGGTTTGAGTGTTTGGGGCACATTTTAGCTAAAATCATCCTACGGGGCCTAACTGCTTATGCTAAAGCCTGCCTATTTTGAATGGCGTAGTGGTCACTGCAACCTCCAAAAAAATCAGGACTTACTACCCCAATAACCTGCTAACTCACCCCTGAAATACTTACTTATTCACACTATTTTGTTCATTTGACTTGTTTCTAATTTGAAATGCCCATTTTTGTGGGGCCAGAAAGGTGCGTCTTTAAAAGGCGATTTCTACGATACCCCACTTTTGCACGTCGGACCGCGACTTTTTCCGGAAACGCTGAAAAACCGCAATTTTCAGGAGAAACGAGACGTACATCCTCCCCCTCTGCCGCCCACCCACCCAACTGACAGCCAGCCAGCAGACAAGCACAGAGAGTTCCGTGGGTCTGTCTGTGATGTCATAAAGGGCCTGCTGATCAATGGCCAGCTCTCTGATTGGCTGCTGTGTTTGATTGACAGATTGAATCTGGCAGCTGATTGGCTGTCTACCCTAAAGTGCATTACACACCCCTGATGGTACCACTGGCTAAGACTCCACCTCAGCTCATTGATTAATTATAAATTTAGAACAAATGATGGATGAAAGCAGGCAGGCCGGCCATTTTTTTCACGCTCATTGGACTTGTTTAATGCAATGCACCTGTGTATATTCACATGCATTCACTTCATGCTGTAACCACTGTGCATAAAAATTTGGAAACATGGCATACAGTGTATCATTTGCTGTCTAAGTCATGTTTCCCATATTTTCCATTGCAAGATACAAGCCGGTTTGAGTGTTTGGGGCACATTTTAGCTAAAATCATCCTACGGGGCCTAAATGCTTATGCTAAAGCCTGCCTATTTTGAATGGCGTAGTGGTCACTGCAACCTCCAAAAAAATCAGGACTTACTACCCCAATAACCTGCTAACTCACCCCTGAAATACTTACTTATTCACACTATTTTGTTCATTTGACTTGTTTCTAATTTGAAATGCCCATTTTTGTGGGGCCAGAAAGGTGCGTCTTTAAAAGGCGATTTCTACGATACCCCACTTTTGCGCGTCGGACCGCGACTTTTTCCGGAAACGCTGAAAAACCGCAATTTTCAGGAGAAACGAGACGTACATCCTCCCCCTCTGCCGCCCACCCACCCAACTGACAGCCAGCCAGCAGACAAGCACAGAGAGTTCCGTGGGTCTGTCTGTGATGTCATAAAGGGCCTGCTGATCAATGGCCAGCTCTCTGATTGGCTGCTGTGTTTGATTGACAGATTGAATCTGGCAGCTGATTGGCTGTCTACCCTAAAGTGCATTACACACCCCTGATGGTACCACTGGCTAAGACTCCACCTCAGCTCATTGATTAATTATAAATTTAGAACAAATGATGGATGAAAGCAGGCAGGCCGGCCATTTTTTTCACGCTCATTGGACTTGTTTAATGCAATGCACCTTTGTATATTCACATGCATTCGCTTCATGCTGTAACCACTGTGCATAAAAATTTGGAAACATGGCATACAGTGTATCATTTGCTGTCTAAGTCATGTTTCCCATATTTTCCATTGCAAGATACAAGCCGGTTTGAGTGTTTGGGGCACATTTTAGCTAAAATCATCCTACGGGGCCTAACTGCTTATGCCAAAGCCTGCCTATTTTGAATGGCGTAGTGGTCAATGCAACCTCCAAAAAAATCAGGACTTACTACCCCAATAACCTGCTAACTCACCCCTGAAATACTTACTTATTCACACTATTTTGTTCATTTGACTTGTTTCTAATTTGAAATGCCCATTTTTGTGGGGCCAGAAAGGTGCGTCTTTAAAAGGCGATTTCTACGATACCCCACTTTTGCGCGTCGGACCGCGACTTTTTCCGGAAACGCCGAAAAACCGCAATTTTCAGGAGAAACGAGACATACATCCTCCCCCTCTGCCGCCCGCCCACCCAACTGACAGCCAGCCAGCAGACAAGCACAGAGAGTTCCGTGGGTCTGTCTGTGATGTCATAAAGGGCCTGCTGATCAATGGCCAGCTCTCTGATTGGCTGCTGTGTTTGATTGACAGATTGAATCTGGCAGCTGATTGGCTGTCTACCCTAAAGTGCATTACACACCCCTGATGGTACCACTGGCTAAGACTCCACCTCAGCTCATTGATTAATTATAAATTTAGAACAAATGATGGATGAAAGCAGGCAGGCCGGCCATTTTTTTCACGCTCATTGGACTTGTTTAATGCAATGCACCTGTGTATATTCACATGCATTCACTTCATGCTGTAACCACTGTGCATAAAAATTTGGAAACATGGCATACAGTGTATCATTTGCTGTCTAAGTCATGTTTCCCATATTTTCCATTGCAAGATACAAGCCGGTTTGAGTGTTTGGGGCACATTTTAGCTAAAATCATCCTACGGGGCCTAACTGCTTATGCCAAAGCCTGCCTATTTTGAATGGCGTAGTGGTCAATGCAACCTCCAAAAAAATCAGGACTTACTACCCCAATAACCTGCTAACTCACCCCTGAAATACTTACTTATTCACACTATTTTGTTCATTTGACTTGTTTCTAATTTGAAATGCCCATTTTTGTGGGGCCAGAAAGGTGCGTCTTTAAAAGGCGATTTCTACGATACCCCACTTTTGCGCGTCGGACCGCGACTTTTTCCGGAAACGCCGAAAAACCGCAATTTTCAGGAGAAACGAGACGTACATCCTCCCCCTCTGCCGCCCACCCACCCAACTGACAGCCAGCCAGCAGACAAGCACAGAGAGTTCCGTGGGTCTGTCTGTGATGTCATAAAGGGCCTGCTGATCAATGGCCAGCTCTCTGATTGGCTGCTGTGTTTGATTGACAGATTGAATCTGGCAGCTGATTGGCTGTCTACCCTAAAGTGCATTACACACCCCTGATGGTACCACTGGCTAAGACTCCACCTCAGCTCATTGATTAATTATAAATTTAGAACAAATGATGGATGAAAGCAGGCAGGCCGGCCATTTTTTTCACGCTCATTGGACTTGTTTAATGCAATGCACCTGTGTATATTCACATGCATTCACTTCATGCTGTAACCACTGTGCATAAAAATTTGGAAACATGGCATACAGTGTATCATTTGCTGTCTAAGTCATGTTTCCCATATTTTCCATTGCAAGATACAAGCCGGTTTGAGTGTTTGGGGCACATTTTAGCTAAAATCATCCTACGGGGCCTAACTGCTTATGCCAAAGCCTGCCTATTTTGAATGGCGTAGTGGTCAATGCAACCTCCAAAAAAATCAGGACTTACTACCCCAATAACCTGCTAACTCACCCCTGAAATACTTACTTATTCACACTATTTTGTTCATTTGACTTGTTTCTAATTTGAAATGCCCATTTTTGTGGGGCCAGAAAGGTGCGTCTTTAAAAGGCGATTTCTACGATACCCCACTTTTGCGCGTCGGACCGCGACTTTTTCCGGAAACGCCGAAAAACCGCAATTTTCAGGAGAAACGAGACGTACATCCTCCCCCTCTGCCGCCCACCCACCCAACTGACAGCCAGCCAGCAGACAAGCACAGAGAGTTCCGTGGGTCTGTCTGTGATGTCATAAAGGGCCTGCTGATCAATGGCCAGCTCTCTGATTGGCTGCTGTGTTTGATTGACAGATTGAATCTGGCAGCTGATTGGCTGTCTACCCTAAAGTGCATTACACACCCCTGATGGTACCACTGGCTAAGACTCCACCTCAGCTCATTGATTAATTATAAATTTAGAACAAATGATGGATGAAAGCAGGCAGGCCGGCCATTTTTTTCACGCTCATTGGACTTGTTTAATGCAATGCACCTGTGTATATTCACATGCATTCACTTCATGCTGTAACCACTGTGCATAAAAATTTGGAAACATGGCATACAGTGTATCATTTGCTGTCTAAGTCATGTTTCCCATATTTTCCATTGCAAGATACAAGCCGGTTTGAGTGTTTGGGGCACATTTTAGCTAAAATCATCCTACGGGGCCTAACTGCTTATGCTAAAGCCTGCCTATTTTGAATGGCGTAGTGGTCACTGCAACCTCCAAAAAAATCAGGACTTACTACCCCAATAACCTGCTAACTCACCCCTGAAATACTTACTTATTCACACTATTTTGTTCATTTGACTTGTTTCTAATTTGAAATGCCCATTTTTGTGGGGCCAGAAAGGTGCGTCTTTAAAAGGCGATTTCTACGATACCCCACTTTTGCGCGTCAGACCGCGACTTTTTCCGGAAACGCAGAAAAAACGCAATTTTCAGGAGAAACGAGACGTACATCCTCCCCCTCTGCCGCCCACCCACCCAACTGACAGCCAGCCAGCAGACAAGCACAGAGAGTTCCGTGGGTCTGTCTGTGATGTCATAAAGGGCCTGCTGATCAATGGCCAGCTCTCTGATTGGCTGCTGTGTTTGATTGACAGATTGAATCTGGCAGCTGATTGGCTGTCTACCCTAAAGTGCATTACACACCCCTGATGGTACCACTGGCTAAGACTCCACCTCAGCTCATTGATTAATTATAAATTTAGAACAAATGATGGATGAAAGCAGGCAGGCCGGCCATTTTTTTCACGCTCATTGGACTTGTTTAATGCAATGCACCTGTGTATATTCACATGCATTCACTTCATGCTGTAACCACTGTGCATAAAAATTTGGAAACATGGCATACAGTGTATCATTTGCTGTCTAAGTCATGTTTCCCATATTTTCCATTGCAAGATACAAGCCGGTTTGAGTGTTTGGGGCACATTTTAGCTAAAATCATCCTACGGGGCCTAACTGCTTATGCTAAAGCCTGCCTATTTTGAATGGCGTAGTGGTCACTGCAACCTCCAAAAAAATCAGGACTTACTACCCCAATAACCTGCTAACTCACCCCTGAAATACTTACTTATTCACACTATTTTGTTCATTTGACTTGTTTCTAATTTGAAATGCCCATTTTTGTGGGGCCAGAAAGGTGCGTCTTTAAAAGGCGATTTCTACGATACCCCACTTTTGCACGTCGGACCGCGACTTTTTCCGGAAACGCTGAAAAACCGCAATTTTCAGGAGAAACGAGACTTACATCCTCCCCCTCTGCCGCCCACCCACCCAACTGACAGCCAGCCAGCAGACAAGCACAGAGAGTTCCGTGGGTCTGTCTGTGATGTCATAAAGGGCCTGCTGATCAATGGCCAGCTCTCTGATTGGCTGCTGTGTTTGATTGACAGATTGAATCTGGCAGCTGATTGGCTGTCTACCCTAAAGTGCATTACACACCCCTGATGGTACCACTGGCTAAGACTCCACCTCAGCTCATTGATTAATTATAAATTTAGAACAAATGATGGATGAAAGCAGGCAGGCCGGCCATTTTTTTCACGCTCATTGGACTTGTTTAATGCAATGCACCTTTGTATATTCACATGCATTCGCTTCATGCTGTAACCACTGTGCATAAAAATTTGGAAACATGGCATACAGTGTATCATTTGCTGTCTAAGTCATGTTTCCCATATTTTCCATTGCAAGATACAAGCCGGTTTGAGTGTTTGGGGCACATTTTAGCTAAAATCATCCTACGGGGCCTAACTGCTTATGCCAAAGCCTGCCTATTTTGAATGGCGTAGTGGTCACTGCAACCTCCAAAAAAATCAGGACTTACTACCCCAATAACCTGCTAACTCACCCCTGAAATACTTACTTATTCACACTATTTTGTTCATTTGACTTGTTTCTAATTTGAAATGCCCATTTTTGTGGGGCCAGAAAGGTGCGTCTTTAAAAGGCGATTTCTACGATACCCCACTTTTGCGCGTCGGACCGCGACTTTTTCCGGAAACGCAGAAAAACCGCAATTTTCAGGAGAAACGAGACGTACATCCTCCCCCTCTGCCGCCCACCCACCCAACTGACAGCCAGCCAGCAGACAAGCACAGAGAGTTCCGTGGGTCTGTCTGTGATGTCATAAAGGGCCTGCTGATCAATGGCCAGCTCTCTGATTGGCTGCTGTGTTTGATTGACAGATTGAATCTGGCAGCTGATTGGCTGTCTACCCTAAAGTGCATTACACACCCCTGATGGTACCACTGGCTAAGACTCCACCTCAGCTCATTGATTAATTATAAATTTAGAACAAATGATGGATGAAAGCAGGCAGGCCGGCCATTTTTTTCACGCTCATTGGACTTGTTTAATGCAATGCACCTGTGTATATTCACATGCATTCACTTCATGCTGTAACCACTGTGCATAAAAATTTGGAAACATGGCATACAGTGTATCATTTGCTGTCTAAGTCATGTTTCCCATATTTTCCATTGCAAGATACAAGCCGGTTTGAGTGTTTGGGGCACATTTTAGCTAAAATCATCCTACGGGGCCTAACTGCTTATGCTAAAGCCTGCCTATTTTGAATGGCGTAGTGGTCACTGCAACCTCCAAAAAAATCAGGACTTACTACCCCAATAACCTGCTAACTCACCCCTGAAATACTTACTTATTCACACTATTTTGTTCATTTGACTTGTTTCTAATTTGAAATGCCCATTTTTGTGGGGCCAGAAAGGTGCGTCTTTAAAAGGCGATTTCTACGATACCCCACTTTTGCACGTCGGACCGCGACTTTTTCCGGAAACGCTGAAAAACCGCAATTTTCAGGAGAAACGAGACGTACATCCTCCCCCTCTGCCGCCCACCCACCCAACTGACAGCCAGCCAGCAGACAAGCACAGAGAGTTCCGTGGGTCTGTCTGTGATGTCATAAAGGGCCTGCTGATCAATGGCCAGCTCTCTGATTGGCTGCTGTGTTTGATTGACAGATTGAATCTGGCAGCTGATTGGCTGTCTACCCTAAAGTGCATTACACACCCCTGATGGTACCACTGGCTAAGACTCCACCTCAGCTCATTGATTAATTATAAATTTAGAACAAATGATGGATGAAAGCAGGCAGGCCGGCCATTTTTTTCACGCTCATTGGACTTGTTTAATGCAATGCACCTGTGTATATTCACATGCATTCACTTCATGCTGTAACCACTGTGCATAAAAATTTGGAAACATGGCATACAGTGTATCATTTGCTGTCTAAGTCATGTTTCCCATATTTTCCATTGCAAGATACAAGCCGGTTTGAGTGTTTGGGGCACATTTTAGCTAAAATCATCCTACGGGGCCTAAATGCTTATGCTAAAGCCTGCCTATTTTGAATGGCGTAGTGGTCACTGCAACCTCCAAAAAAATCAGGACTTACTACCCCAATAACCTGCTAACTCACCCCTGAAATACTTACTTATTCACACTATTTTGTTCATTTGACTTGTTTCTAATTTGAAATGCCCATTTTTGTGGGGCCAGAAAGGTGCGTCTTTAAAAGGCGATTTCTACGATACCCCACTTTTGCGCGTCGGACCGCGACTTTTTCCGGAAACGCTGAAAAACCGCAATTTTCAGGAGAAACGAGACGTACATCCTCCCCCTCTGCCGCCCACCCACCCAACTGACAGCCAGCCAGCAGACAAGCACAGAGAGTTCCGTGGGTCTGTCTGTGATGTCATAAAGGGCCTGCTGATCAATGGCCAGCTCTCTGATTGGCTGCTGTGTTTGATTGACAGATTGAATCTGGCAGCTGATTGGCTGTCTACCCTAAAGTGCATTACACACCCCTGATGGTACCACTGGCTAAGACTCCACCTCAGCTCATTGATTAATTATAAATTTAGAACAAATGATGGATGAAAGCAGGCAGGCCGGCCATTTTTTTCACGCTCATTGGACTTGTTTAATGCAATGCACCTTTGTATATTCACATGCATTCGCTTCATGCTGTAACCACTGTGCATAAAAATTTGGAAACATGGCATACAGTGTATCATTTGCTGTCTAAGTCATGTTTCCCATATTTTCCATTGCAAGATACAAGCCGGTTTGAGTGTTTGGGGCACATTTTAGCTAAAATCATCCTACGGGGCCTAACTGCTTATGCCAAAGCCTGCCTATTTTGAATGGCGTAGTGGTCAATGCAACCTCCAAAAAAATCAGGACTTACTACCCCAATAACCTGCTAACTCACCCCTGAAATACTTACTTATTCACACTATTTTGTTCATTTGACTTGTTTCTAATTTGAAATGCCCATTTTTGTGGGGCCAGAAAGGTGCGTCTTTAAAAGGCGATTTCTACGATACCCCACTTTTGCGCGTCGGACCGCGACTTTTTCCGGAAACGCCGAAAAACCGCAATTTTCAGGAGAAACGAGACATACATCCTCCCCCTCTGCCGCCCGCCCACCCAACTGACAGCCAGCCAGCAGACAAGCACAGAGAGTTCCGTGGGTCTGTCTGTGATGTCATAAAGGGCCTGCTGATCAATGGCCAGCTCTCTGATTGGCTGCTGTGTTTGATTGACAGATTGAATCTGGCAGCTGATTGGCTGTCTACCCTAAAGTGCATTACACACCCCTGATGGTACCACTGGCTAAGACTCCACCTCAGCTCATTGATTAATTATAAATTTAGAACAAATGATGGATGAAAGCAGGCAGGCCGGCCATTTTTTTCACGCTCATTGGACTTGTTTAATGCAATGCACCTGTGTATATTCACATGCATTCACTTCATGCTGTAACCACTGTGCATAAAAATTTGGAAACATGGCATACAGTGTATCATTTGCTGTCTAAGTCATGTTTCCCATATTTTCCATTGCAAGATACAAGCCGGTTTGAGTGTTTGGGGCACATTTTAGCTAAAATCATCCTACGGGGCCTAACTGCTTATGCCAAAGCCTGCCTATTTTGAATGGCGTAGTGGTCAATGCAACCTCCAAAAAAATCAGGACTTACTACCCCAATAACCTGCTAACTCACCCCTGAAATACTTACTTATTCACACTATTTTGTTCATTTGACTTGTTTCTAATTTGAAATGCCCATTTTTGTGGGGCCAGAAAGGTGCGTCTTTAAAAGGCGATTTCTACGATACCCCACTTTTGCGCGTCGGACCGCGACTTTTTCCGGAAACGCCGAAAAACCGCAATTTTCAGGAGAAACGAGACGTACATCCTCCCCCTCTGCCGCCCACCCACCCAACTGACAGCCAGCCAGCAGACAAGCACAGAGAGTTCCGTGGGTCTGTCTGTGATGTCATAAAGGGCCTGCTGATCAATGGCCAGCTCTCTGATTGGCTGCTGTGTTTGATTGACAGATTGAATCTGGCAGCTGATTGGCTGTCTACCCTAAAGTGCATTACACACCCCTGATGGTACCACTGGCTAAGACTCCACCTCAGCTCATTGATTAATTATAAATTTAGAACAAATGATGGATGAAAGCAGGCAGGCCGGCCATTTTTTTCACGCTCATTGGACTTGTTTAATGCAATGCACCTGTGTATATTCACATGCATTCACTTCATGCTGTAACCACTGTGCATAAAAATTTGGAAACATGGCATACAGTGTATCATTTGCTGTCTAAGTCATGTTTCCCATATTTTCCATTGCAAGATACAAGCCGGTTTGAGTGTTTGGGGCACATTTTAGCTAAAATCATCCTACGGGGCCTAACTGCTTATGCTAAAGCCTGCCTATTTTGAATGGCGTAGTGGTCACTGCAACCTCCAAAAAAATCAGGACTTACTACCCCAATAACCTGCTAACTCACCCCTGAAATACTTACTTATTCACACTATTTTGTTCATTTGACTTGTTTCTAATTTGAAATGCCCATTTTTGTGGGGCCAGAAAGGTGCGTCTTTAAAAGGCGATTTCTACGATACCCCACTTTTGCGCGTCAGACCGTGACTTTTTCCGGAAACGCAGAAAAAACGCAATTTTCAGGAGAAACGAGACGTACATCCTCCCCCTCTGCCGCCCACCCACCCAACTGACAGCCAGCCAGCAGACAAGCACAGAGAGTTCCGTGGGTCTGTCTGTGATGTCATAAAGGGCCTGCTGATCAATGGCCAGCTCTCTGATTGGCTGCTGTGTTTGATTGACAGATTGAATCTGGCAGCTGATTGGCTGTCTACCCTAAAGTGCATTACACACCCCTGATGGTACCACTGGCTAAGACTCCACCTCAGCTCATTGATTAATTATAAATTTAGAACAAATGATGGATGAAAGCAGGCAGGCCGGCCATTTTTTTCACGCTCATTGGACTTGTTTAATGCAATGCACCTGTGTATATTCACATGCATTCACTTCATGCTGTAACCACTGTGCATAAAAATTTGGAAACATGGCATACAGTGTATCATTTGCTGTCTAAGTCATGTTTCCCATATTTTCCATTGCAAGATACAAGCCGGTTTGAGTGTTTGGGGCACATTTTAGCTAAAATCATCCTACGGGGCCTAACTGCTTATGCTAAAGCCTGCCTATTTTGAATGGCGTAGTGGTCACTGCAACCTCCAAAAAAATCAGGACTTACTACCCCAATAACCTGCTAACTCACCCCTGAAATACTTACTTATTCACACTATTTTGTTCATTTGACTTGTTTCTAATTTGAAATGCCCATTTTTGTGGGGCCAGAAAGGTGCGTCTTTAAAAGGCGATTTCTACGATACCCCACTTTTGCACGTCGGACCGCGACTTTTTCCGGAAACGCTGAAAAACCGCAATTTTCAGGAGAAACGAGACTTACATCCTCCCCCTCTGCCGCCCACCCACCCAACTGACAGCCAGCCAGCAGACAAGCACAGAGAGTTCCGTGGGTCTGTCTGTGATGTCATAAAGGGCCTGCTGATCAATGGCCAGCTCTCTGATTGGCTGCTGTGTTTGATTGACAGATTGAATCTGGCAGCTGATTGGCTGTCTACCCTAAAGTGCATTACACACCCCTGATGGTACCACTGGCTAAGACTCCACCTCAGCTCATTGATTAATTATAAATTTAGAACAAATGATGGATGAAAGCAGGCAGGCCGGCCATTTTTTTCACGCTCATTGGACTTGTTTAATGCAATGCACCTTTGTATATTCACATGCATTCGCTTCATGCTGTAACCACTGTGCATAAAAATTTGGAAACATGGCATACAGTGTATCATTTGCTGTCTAAGTCATGTTTCCCATATTTTCCATTGCAAGATACAAGCCGGTTTGAGTGTTTGGGGCACATTTTAGCTAAAATCATCCTACGGGGCCTAACTGCTTATGCCAAAGCCTGCCTATTTTGAATGGCGTAGTGGTCACTGCAACCTCCAAAAAAATCAGGACTTACTACCCCAATAACCTGCTAACTCACCCCTGAAATACTTACTTATTCACACTATTTTGTTCATTTGACTTGTTTCTAATTTGAAATGCCCATTTTTGTGGGGCCAGAAAGGTGCGTCTTTAAAAGGCGATTTCTACGATACCCCACTTTTGCGCGTCGGACCGCGACTTTTTCCGGAAACGCAGAAAAACCGCAATTTTCAGGAGAAACGAGACGTACATCCTCCCCCTCTGCCGCCCACCCACCCAACTGACAGCCAGCCAGCAGACAAGCACAGAGAGTTCCGTGGGTCTGTCTGTGATGTCATAAAGGGCCTGCTGATCAATGGCCAGCTCTCTGATTGGCTGCTGTGTTTGATTGACAGATTGAATCTGGCAGCTGATTGGCTGTCTACCCTAAAGTGCATTACACACCCCTGATGGTACCACTGGCTAAGACTCCACCTCAGCTCATTGATTAATTATAAATTTAGAACAAATGATGGATGAAAGCAGGCAGGCCGGCCATTTTTTTCACGCTCATTGGACTTGTTTAATGCAATGCACCTGTGTATATTCACATGCATTCACTTCATGCTGTAACCACTGTGCATAAAAATTTGGAAACATGGCATACAGTGTATCATTTGCTGTCTAAGTCATGTTTCCCATATTTTCCATTGCAAGATACAAGCCGGTTTGAGTGTTTGGGGCACATTTTAGCTAAAATCATCCTACGGGGCCTAACTGCTTATGCTAAAGCCTGCCTATTTTGAATGGCGTAGTGGTCACTGCAACCTCCAAAAAAATCAGGACTTACTACCCCAATAACCTGCTAACTCACCCCTGAAATACTTACTTATTCACACTATTTTGTTCATTTGACTTGTTTCTAATTTGAAATGCCCATTTTTGTGGGGCCAGAAAGGTGCGTCTTTAAAAGGCGATTTCTACGATACCCCACTTTTGCACGTCGGACCGCGACTTTTTCCGGAAACGCTGAAAAACCGCAATTTTCAGGAGAAACGAGACGTACATCCTCCCCCTCTGCCGCCCACCCACCCAACTGACAGCCAGCCAGCAGACAAGCACAGAGAGTTCCGTGGGTCTGTCTGTGATGTCATAAAGGGCCTGCTGATCAATGGCCAGCTCTCTGATTGGCTGCTGTGTTTGATTGACAGATTGAATCTGGCAGCTGATTGGCTGTCTACCCTAAAGTGCATTACACACCCCTGATGGTACCACTGGCTAAGACTCCACCTCAGCTCATTGATTAATTATAAATTTAGAACAAATGATGGATGAAAGCAGGCAGGCCGGCCATTTTTTTCACGCTCATTGGACTTGTTTAATGCAATGCACCTGTGTATATTCACATGCATTCACTTCATGCTGTAACCACTGTGCATAAAAATTTGGAAACATGGCATACAGTGTATCATTTGCTGTCTAAGTCATGTTTCCCATATTTTCCATTGCAAGATACAAGCCGGTTTGAGTGTTTGGGGCACATTTTAGCTAAAATCATCCTACGGGGCCTAAATGCTTATGCTAAAGCCTGCCTATTTTGAATGGCGTAGTGGTCACTGCAACCTCCAAAAAAATCAGGACTTACTACCCCAATAACCTGCTAACTCACCCCTGAAATACTTACTTATTCACACTATTTTGTTCATTTGACTTGTTTCTAATTTGAAATGCCCATTTTTGTGGGGCCAGAAAGGTGCGTCTTTAAAAGGCGATTTCTACGATACCCCACTTTTGCGCGTCGGACCGCGACTTTTTCCGGAAACGCTGAAAAACCGCAATTTTCAGGAGAAACGAGACGTACATCCTCCCCCTCTGCCGCCCACCCACCCAACTGACAGCCAGCCAGCAGACAAGCACAGAGAGTTCCGTGGGTCTGTCTGTGATGTCATAAAGGGCCTGCTGATCAATGGCCAGCTCTCTGATTGGCTGCTGTGTTTGATTGACAGATTGAATCTGGCAGCTGATTGGCTGTCTACCCTAAAGTGCATTACACACCCCTGATGGTACCACTGGCTAAGACTCCACCTCAGCTCATTGATTAATTATAAATTTAGAACAAATGATGGATGAAAGCAGGCAGGCCGGCCATTTTTTTCACGCTCATTGGACTTGTTTAATGCAATGCACCTTTGTATATTCACATGCATTCGCTTCATGCTGTAACCACTGTGCATAAAAATTTGGAAACATGGCATACAGTGTATCATTTGCTGTCTAAGTCATGTTTCCCATATTTTCCATTGCAAGATACAAGCCGGTTTGAGTGTTTGGGGCACATTTTAGCTAAAATCATCCTACGGGGCCTAACTGCTTATGCCAAAGCCTGCCTATTTTGAATGGCGTAGTGGTCAATGCAACCTCCAAAAAAATCAGGACTTACTACCCCAATAACCTGCTAACTCACCCCTGAAATACTTACTTATTCACACTATTTTGTTCATTTGACTTGTTTCTAATTTGAAATGCCCATTTTTGTGGGGCCAGAAAGGTGCGTCTTTAAAAGGCGATTTCTACGATACCCCACTTTTGCGCGTCGGACCGCGACTTTTTCCGGAAACGCCGAAAAACCGCAATTTTCAGGAGAAACGAGACATACATCCTCCCCCTCTGCCGCCCGCCCACCCAACTGACAGCCAGCCAGCAGACAAGCACAGAGAGTTCCGTGGGTCTGTCTGTGATGTCATAAAGGGCCTGCTGATCAATGGCCAGCTCTCTGATTGGCTGCTGTGTTTGATTGACAGATTGAATCTGGCAGCTGATTGGCTGTCTACCCTAAAGTGCATTACACACCCCTGATGGTACCACTGGCTAAGACTCCACCTCAGCTCATTGATTAATTATAAATTTAGAACAAATGATGGATGAAAGCAGGCAGGCCGGCCATTTTTTTCACGCTCATTGGACTTGTTTAATGCAATGCACCTGTGTATATTCACATGCATTCACTTCATGCTGTAACCACTGTGCATAAAAATTTGGAAACATGGCATACAGTGTATCATTTGCTGTCTAAGTCATGTTTCCCATATTTTCCATTGCAAGATACAAGCCGGTTTGAGTGTTTGGGGCACATTTTAGCTAAAATCATCCTACGGGGCCTAACTGCTTATGCCAAAGCCTGCCTATTTTGAATGGCGTAGTGGTCAATGCAACCTCCAAAAAAATCAGGACTTACTACCCCAATAACCTGCTAACTCACCCCTGAAATACTTACTTATTCACACTATTTTGTTCATTTGACTTGTTTCTAATTTGAAATGCCCATTTTTGTGGGGCCAGAAAGGTGCGTCTTTAAAAGGCGATTTCTACGATACCCCACTTTTGCGCGTCGGACCGCGACTTTTTCCGGAAACGCCGAAAAACCGCAATTTTCAGGAGAAACGAGACGTACATCCTCCCCCTCTGCCGCCCACCCACCCAACTGACAGCCAGCCAGCAGACAAGCACAGAGAGTTCCGTGGGTCTGTCTGTGATGTCATAAAGGGCCTGCTGATCAATGGCCAGCTCTCTGATTGGCTGCTGTGTTTGATTGACAGATTGAATCTGGCAGCTGATTGGCTGTCTACCCTAAAGTGCATTACACACCCCTGATGGTACCACTGGCTAAGACTCCACCTCAGCTCATTGATTAATTATAAATTTAGAACAAATGATGGATGAAAGCAGGCAGGCCGGCCATTTTTTTCACGCTCATTGGACTTGTTTAATGCAATGCACCTGTGTATATTCACATGCATTCACTTCATGCTGTAACCACTGTGCATAAAAATTTGGAAACATGGCATACAGTGTATCATTTGCTGTCTAAGTCATGTTTCCCATATTTTCCATTGCAAGATACAAGCCGGTTTGAGTGTTTGGGGCACATTTTAGCTAAAATCATCCTACGGGGCCTAACTGCTTATGCTAAAGCCTGCCTATTTTGAATGGCGTAGTGGTCACTGCAACCTCCAAAAAAATCAGGACTTACTACCCCAATAACCTGCTAACTCACCCCTGAAATACTTACTTATTCACACTATTTTGTTCATTTGACTTGTTTCTAATTTGAAATGCCCATTTTTGTGGGGCCAGAAAGGTGCGTCTTTAAAAGGCGATTTCTACGATACCCCACTTTTGCGCGTCAGACCGTGACTTTTTCCGGAAACGCAGAAAAAACGCAATTTTCAGGAGAAACGAGACGTACATCCTCCCCCTCTGCCGCCCACCCACCCAACTGACAGCCAGCCAGCAGACAAGCACAGAGAGTTCCGTGGGTCTGTCTGTGATGTCATAAAGGGCCTGCTGATCAATGGCCAGCTCTCTGATTGGCTGCTGTGTTTGATTGACAGATTGAATCTGGCAGCTGATTGGCTGTCTACCCTAAAGTGCATTACACACCCCTGATGGTACCACTGGCTAAGACTCCACCTCAGCTCATTGATTAATTATAAATTTAGAACAAATGATGGATGAAAGCAGGCAGGCCGGCCATTTTTTTCACGCTCATTGGACTTGTTTAATGCAATGCACCTGTGTATATTCACATGCATTCACTTCATGCTGTAACCACTGTGCATAAAAATTTGGAAACATGGCATACAGTGTATCATTTGCTGTCTAAGTCATGTTTCCCATATTTTCCATTGCAAGATACAAGCCGGTTTGAGTGTTTGGGGCACATTTTAGCTAAAATCATCCTACGGGGCCTAACTGCTTATGCTAAAGCCTGCCTATTTTGAATGGCGTAGTGGTCACTGCAACCTCCAAAAAAATCAGGACTTACTACCCCAATAACCTGCTAACTCACCCCTGAAATACTTACTTATTCACACTATTTTGTTCATTTGACTTGTTTCTAATTTGAAATGCCCATTTTTGTGGGGCCAGAAAGGTGCGTCTTTAAAAGGCGATTTCTACGATACCCCACTTTTGCGCGTCGGACCGCGACTTTTTCCGGAAACGCTGAAAAACCGCAATTTTCAGGAGAAACGAGACGTACATCCTCCCCCTCTGCCGCCCACCCACCCAACTGACAGCCAGCCAGCAGACAAGCACAGAGAGTTCCGTGGGTCTGTCTGTGATGTCATAAAGGGCCTGCTGATCAATGGCCAGCTCTCTGATTGGCTGCTGTGTTTGATTGACAGATTGAATCTGGCAGCTGATTGGCTGTCTACCCTAAAGTGCATTACACACCCCTGATGGTACCACTGGCTAAGACTCCACCTCAGCTCATTGATTAATTATAAATTTAGAACAAATGATGGATGAAAGCAGGCAGGCCGGCCATTTTTTTCACGCTCATTGGACTTGTTTAATGCAATGCACCTTTGTATATTCACATGCATTCGCTTCATGCTGTAACCACTGTGCATAAAAATTTGGAAACATGGCATACAGTGTATCATTTGCTGTCTAAGTCATGTTTCCCATATTTTCCATTGCAAGATACAAGCCGGTTTTAGTGTTTGGGGAACATTTTAGCTAAAATCATCCTACGGGGCCTAACTGCTTATGCTAAAGCCTGCCTATTTTGAATGGCGTAGTGGTCACTGCAACCTCCAAAAAAATCAGGACTTACTACCCCAATAACCTGCTAACTCACCCCTGAAATACTTACTTATTCACACTATTTTGTTCATTTGACTTGTTTCTAATTTGAAATGCCCATTTTTGTGGGGCCAGAAAGGTGCGTCTTTAAAAGGCGATTTCTACGATACCCCACTTTTGCGCGTCGGACCGCGACTTTTTCCGGAAACGCCGAAAAACCGCAATTTTCAGGAGAAACGAGACGTACATCCTCCCCCTCTGCCGCCCACCCACCCAACTGACAGCCAGCCAGCAGACAAGCACAGAGAGTTCCGTGGGTCTGTCTGTGATGTCATAAAGGGCCTGCTGATCAATGGCCAGCTCTCTGATTGGCTGCTGTGTTTGATTGACAGATTGAATCTGGCAGCTGATTGGCTGTCTACCCTAAAGTGCATTACACACCCCTGATGGTACCACTGGCTAAGACTCCACCTCAGCTCATTGATTAATTATAAATTTAGAACAAATGATGGATGAAAGCAGGCAGGCCGGCCATTTTTTTCACGCTCATTGGACTTGTTTAATGCAATGCACCTTTGTATATTCACATGCATTCGCTTCATGCTGTAACCACTGTGCATAAAAATTTGGAAACATGGCATACAGTGTATCATTTGCTGTCTAAGTCATGTTTCCCATATTTTCCATTGCAAGATACAAGCCGGTTTGAGTGTTTGGGGCACATTTTAGCTAAAATCATCCTACGGGGCCTAACTGCTTATGCCAAAGCCTGCCTATTTTGAATGGCGTAGTGGTCACTGCAACCTCCAAAAAAATCAGGACTTACTACCCCATTAACCTGCTAACTCACCCCTGAAATACTTACTTATTCACACTATTTTGTTCATTTGACTTGTTTCTAATTTGAAATGCCCATTTTTGTGGGGCCAGAAAGGTGCGTCTTTAAAAGGCGATTTCTACGATACCCCACTTTTGCGCGTCGGACCGCGACTTTTTCCGGAAACGCCGAAAAACCGCAATTTTCAGGAGAAACGAGACGTACATCCTCCCCCTCTGCCGCCCACCCACCCAACTGACAGCCAGCCAGCAGACAAGCACAGAGAGTTCCGTGGGTCTGTCTGTGATGTCATAAAGGGCCTGCTGATCAATGGCCAGCTCTCTGATTGGCTGCTGTGTTTGATTGACAGATTGAATCTGGCAGCTGATTGGCTGTCTACCCTAAAGTGCATTACACACCCCTGATGGTACCACTGGCTAAGACTCCACCTCAGCTCATTGATTAATTATAAATTTAGAACAAATGATGGATGAAAGCAGGCAGGCCGGCCATTTTTTTCACGCTCATTGGACTTGTTTAATGCAATGCACCTGTGTATATTCACATGCATTCACTTCATGCTGTAACCACTGTGCATAAAAATTTGGAAACATGGCATACAGTGTATCATTTGCTGTCTAAGTCATGTTTCCCATATTTTCCATTGCAAGATACAAGCCGGTTTGAGTGTTTGGGGCACATTTTAGCTAAAATCATCCTACGGGGCCTAACTGCTTATGCTAAAGCCTGCCTATTTTGAATGGCGTAGTGGTCACTGCAACCTCCAAAAAAATCAGGACTTACTACCCCAATAACCTGCTAACTCACCCCTGAAATACTTACTTATTCACACTATTTTGTTCATTTGACTTGTTTCTAATTTGAAATGCCCATTTTTGTGGGGCCAGAAAGGTGCGTCTTTAAAAGGCGATTTCTACGATACCCCACTTTTGCGCGTCGGACCGAGACTTTTTCCAGAAACGCCGAAAAACCGCAATTTTCAGGAGAAACGAGACGTACATCCTCCCCCTCTGCCGCCCACCCACCCAACTGACAGCCAGCCAGCAGACAAGCACAGAGAGTTCCGTGGGTCTGTCTGTGATGTCATAAAGGGCCTGCTGATCAATGGCCAGCTCTCTGATTGGCTGCTGTGTTTGATTGACAGATTGAATCTGGCAGCTGATTGGCTGTCTACCCTAAAGTGCATTACACACCCCTGATGGTACCACTGGCTAAGACTCCACCTCAGCTCATTGATTAATTATAAATTTAGAACAAATGATGGATGAAAGCAGGCAGGCCGGCCATTTTTTTCACGCTCATTGGACTTGTTTAATGCAATGCACCTGTGTATATTCACATGCATTCACTTCATGCTGTAACCACTGTGCATAAAAATTTGGAAACATGGCATACAGTGTATCATTTGCTGTCTAAGTCATGTTTCCCATATTTTCCATTGCAAGATACAAGCCGGTTTGAGTGTTTGGGGCACATTTTAGCTAAAATCATCCTACGGGGCCTAAATGCTTATGCTAAAGCCTGCCTATTTTGAATGGCGTAGTGGTCACTGCAACCTTCAAAAAAATCAGGACTTACTACCCCAATAACCTGCTAACTCACCCCTGAAATACTTACTTATTCACACTATTTTGTTCATTTGACTTGTTTCTAATTTGAAATGCCCATTTTTGTGGGGCCAGAAAGGTGCGTCTTTAAAAGGCGATTTCTACGATACCCCACTTTTGCGCGTCGGACCGCGACTTTTTCCGGAAACGCAGAAAAAACGCAATTTTCAGGAGAAACGAGACGTACATCCTCCCCCTCTGCCGCCCACCCACCCAACTGACAGCCAACCAGCAGACAAGCACAGAGAGTTCCGTGGGTCTGTCTGTGATGTCATAAAGGGCCTGCTGATCAATGGCCAGCTCTCTGATTGGCTGCTGTGTTTGATTGACAGATTGAATCTGGCAGCTGATTGGCTGTCTACCCTAAAGTGCATTACACACCCCTGATGGTACCACTGGCTAAGACTCCACCTCAGCTCATTGATTAATTATAAATTTAGAACAAATGATGGATGAAAGCAGGCAGGCCGGCCATTTTTTTCACGCTCATTGGACTTGTTTAATGCAATGCACCTGTGTATATTCACATGCATTCACTTCATGCTGTAACCACTGTGCATAAAAATTTGGAAACATGGCATACAGTGTATCATTTGCTGTCTAAGTCATGTTTCCCATATTTTCCATTGCAAGATACAAGCCGGTTTGAGTGTTTGGGGCACATTTTAGCTAAAATCATCCTACGGGGCCTAACTGCTTATGCTAAAGCCTGCCTATTTTGAATGGCGTAGTGGTCACTGCAACCTCCAAAAAAATCAGGACTTACTACCCCAATAACCTGCTAACTCACCCCTGAAATACTTACTTATTCACACTATTTTGTTCATTTGACTTGTTTCTAATTTGAAATGCCCATTTTTGTGGGGCCAGAAAGGTGCGTCTTTAAAAGGCGATTTCTACGATACCCCACTTTTGCGCGTCGGACCGCGACTTTTTCCGGAAACGCAGAAAAAACGCAATTTTCAGGAGAAACGAGACGTACATCCTCCCCCTCTGCCGCCCACCCACCCAACTGACAGCCAGCCAGCAGACAAGCACAGAGAGTTCCGTGGGTCTGTCTGTGATGTCATAAAGGGCCTGCTGATCAATGGCCAGCTCTCTGATTGGCTGCTGTGTTTGATTGACAGATTGAATCTGGCAGCTGATTGGCTGTCTACCCTAAAGTGCATTACACACCCCTGATGGTACCACTGGCTAAGACTCCACCTCAGCTCATTGATTAATTATAAATTTAGAACAAATGATGGATGAAAGCAGGCAGGCCGGCCATTTTTTTCACGCTCATTGGACTTGTTTAATGCAATGCACCTGTGTATATTCACATGCATTCACTTCATGCTGTAACCACTGTGCATAAAAATTTGGAAACATGGCATACAGTGTATCATTTGCTGTCTAAGTCATGTTTCCCATATTTTCCATTGCAAGATACAAGCCGGTTTGAGTGTTTGGGGCACATTTTAGCTAAAATCATCCTACGGGGCCTAACTGCTTATGCTAAAGCCTGCCTATTTTGAATGGCGTAGTGGTCACTGCAACCTCCAAAAAAATCAGGACTTACTACCCCAATAACCTGCTAACTCACCCCTGAAATACTTACTTATTCACACTATTTTGTTCATTTGACTTGTTTCTAATTTGAAATGCCCATTTTTGTGGGGCCAGAAAGGTGCGTCTTTAAAAGGCGATTTCTACGATACCCCACTTTTGCGCGTCGGACCGCGACTTTTTCCGGAAACGCTGAAAAACCGCAATTTTCAGGAGAAACGAGACTTACATCCTCCCCCTCTGCCGCCCACCCAACTGACAGCCAGCCAGCAGACAAGCACAGAGAGTTTCGTGGGTCTGTCTGTGATGTCATAAAGGGCCTGCTGATCAATGGCCAGCTCTCTGATTGGCTGCTGTGTTTGATTGACAGATTGAATCTGGCAGCTGATTGGCTGTCTACCCTAAAGTGCATTACACACCCCTGATGGTACCACTGGCTAAGACTCCACCTCAGCTCATTGATTAATTATAAATTTAGAACAAATGATGGATGAAAGCAGGCAGGCCGGCCATTTTTTTCACGCTCATTGGACTTGTTTAATGCAATGCACCTTTGTATATTCACATGCATTCGCTTCATGCTGTAACCACTGTGCATAAAAATTTGGAAACATGGCATACAGTGTATCATTTGCTGTCTAAGTCATGTTTCCCATATTTTCCATTGCAAGATACAAGCCGGTTTGAGTGTTTGGGGCACATTTTAGCTAAAATCATCCTACGGGGCCTAACTGCTTATGCCAAAGCCTGCCTATTTTGAATGGCGTAGTGGTCACTGCAACCTCCAAAAAAATCAGGACTTACTACCCCAATAACCTGCTAACTCACCCCTGAAATACTTACTTATTCACACTATTTTGTTCATTTGACTTGTTTCTAATTTGAAATGCCCATTTTTGTGGGGCCAGAAAGGTGCGTCTTTAAAAGGCGATTTCTACGATACCCCACTTTTGCGCGTCGGACCGCGACTTTTTCCGGAAACGCCGAAAAACCGCAATTTTCAGGAGAAACGAGACGTACATCCTCCCCCTCTGCCGCCCACCCACCCAACTGACAGCCAGCCAGCAGACAAGCACAGAGAGTTCCGTGGGTCTGTCTGTGATGTCATAAAGGGCCTGCTGATCAATGGCCAGCTCTCTGATTGGCTGCTGTGTTTGATTGACAGATTGAATCTGGCAGCTGATTGGCTGTCTACCCTAAAGTGCATTACACACCCCTGATGGTACCACTGGCTAAGACTCCACCTCAGCTCATTGATTAATTATAAATTTAGAACAAATGATGGATGAAAGCAGGCAGGCAGGCCGGCCATTTTTTTCACGCTCATTGGACTTGTTTAATGCAATGCACCTGTGTATATTCACATGCATTCACTTCATGCTGTAACCACTGTGCATAAAAATTTGGAAACATGGCATACAGTGTATCATTTGCTGTCTAAGTCATGTTTCCCATATTTTCCATTGCAAGATACAAGCCGGTTTGAGTGTTTGGGGCACATTTTAGCTAAAATCATCCTACGGGGCCTAACTGCTTATGCTAAAGCCTGCCTATTTTGAATGGCGTAGTGGTCACTGCAACCTCCAAAAAAATCAGGACTTACTACCCCAATAACCTGCTAACTCACCCCTGAAATACTTACTTATTCACACTATTTTGTTCATTTGACTTGTTTCTAATTTGAAATGCCCATTTTTGTGGGGCCAAAAAGGTGCGTCTTTAAAAGGCGATTTCTACGATACCCCACTTTTGCGCGTCGGACCGCGACTTTTTCCGGAAACGCCGAAAAACCGCAATTTTCAGGAGAAACGAGACGTACATCCTCCCCCTCTGCCGCCCACCCACCCAACTGACAGCCAGCCAGCAGACAAGCACAGAGAGTTCCGTGGGTCTGTCTGTGATGTCATAAAGGGCCTGCTGATCAATGGCCAGCTCTCTGATTGGCTGCTGTGTTTGATTGACAGATTGAATCTGGCAGCTGATTGGCTGTCTACCCTAAAGTGCATTACACACCCCTGATGGTACCACTGGCTAAGACTCCACCTCAGCTCATTGATTAATTATAAATTTAGAACAAATGATGGATGAAAGCAGGCAGGCCGGCCATTTTTTTCACGCTCATTGGACTTGTTTAATGCAATGCACCTGTGTATATTCACATGCATTCACTTCATGCTGTAACCACTGTGCATAAAAATTTGGAAACATGGCATACAGTGTATCATTTGCTGTCTAAGTCATGTTTCCCATATTTTCCATTGCAAGATACAAGCCGGTTTGAGTGTTTGGGGCACATTTTAGCTAAAATCATCCTACGGGGCCTAAATGCTTATGCTAAAGCCTGCCTATTTTGAATGGCGTAGTGGTCACTGCAACCTCCAAAAAAATCAGGACTTACTACCCCAATAACCTGCTAACTCACCCCTGAAATACTTACTTATTCACACTATTTTGTTCATTTGACTTGTTTCTAATTTGAAATGCCCATTTTTGTGGGGCCAGAAAGGTGCGTCTTTAAAAGGCGATTTCTACGATACCCCACTTTTGCGCGTCGGACCGCGACTTTTTCCGGAAACGCTGAAAAACCGCAATTTTCAGGAGAAACGAGACGTACATCCTCCCCCTCTGCCGCCCACCCACCCAACTGACAGCCAGCCAGCAGACAAGCACAGAGAGTTCCGTGGGTCTGTCTGTGATGTCATAAAGGGCCTGCTGATCAATGGCCAGCTCTCTGATTGGCTGCTGTGTTTGATTGACAGATTGAATCTGGCAGCTGATTGGCTGTCTACCCTAAAGTGCATTACACACCCCTGATGGTACCACTGGCTAAGACTCTACCTCAGCTCATTGATTAATTATAAATTTAGAACAAATGATGGATGAAAGCAGGCAGGCCGGCCATTTTTTTCACGCTCATTGGACTTGTTTAATGCAATGCACCTTTGTATATTCACATGCATTCGCTTCATGCTGTAACCACTGTGCATAAAAATTTGGAAACATGGCATACAGTGTATCATTTGCTGTCTAAGTCATGTTTCCCATATTTTCCATTGCAAGATACAAGCCGGTTTGAGTGTTTGGGGCACATTTTAGCTAAAATCATCCTACGGGGCCTAACTGCTTATGCCAAAGCCTGCCTATTTTGAATGGCGTAGTGGTCACTGCAACCTCCAAAAAAATCAGGACTTACTACCCCAATAACCTGCTAACTCACCCCTGAAATACTTACTTATTCACACTATTTTGTTCATTTGACTTGTTTCTAATTTGAAATGCCCATTT
The DNA here is from genome assembly GCF_055691185.1 of Crinia signifera. NCBI lineage: Eukaryota > Metazoa > Chordata > Amphibia > Anura > Myobatrachidae > Crinia > Crinia signifera. Next base: position 746,401 of record NW_028142730.1, on the reverse strand, counting down.
TTGTGGGGCCAGAAAGGTGCGTCTTTAAAAGGCGATTTCTACGATACCCCACTTTTGCGCGTCGGACCGCGACTTTTTCCGGAAACGCCGAAAAACCGCAATTTTCAGGAGAAACGAGACGTACATCCTCCCCCTCTGCCGCCCACCCACCCAACTGACAGCCAGCCAGCAGACAAGCACAGAGAGTTCCGTGGGTCTGTCTGTGATGTCATAAAGGGCCTGCTGATCAATGGCCAGCTCTCTGATTGGCTGCTGTGTTTGATTGACAGATTGAATCTGGCAGCTGATTGGCTGTCTACCCTAAAGTGCATTACACACCCCTGATGGTACCACTGGCTAAGACTCCACCTCAGCTCATTGATTAATTATAAATTTAGAACAAATGATGGATGAAAGCAGGCAGGCCGGCCATTTTTTTCACGCTCATTGGACTTGTTTAATGCAATGCACCTGTGTATATTCACATGCATTCACTTCATGCTGTAACCACTGTGCATAAAAATTTGGAAACATGGCATACAGTGTATCATTTGCTGTCTAAGTCATGTTTCCCATATTTTCCATTGCAAGATACAAGCCGGTTTGAGTGTTTGGGGCACATTTTAGCTAAAATCATCCTACGGGGCCTAAATGCTTATGCTAAAGCCTGCCTATTTTGAATGGCGTAGTGGTCACTGCAACCTCCAAAAAAATCAGGACTTACTACCCCAATAACCTGCTAACTCACCCCTGAAATACTTACTTATTCACACTATTTTGTTCATTTGACTTGTTTCTAATTTGAAATGCCCATTTTTGTGGGGCCAGAAAGGTGCGTCTTTAAAAGGCGATTTCTACGATACCCCACTTTTGCGCGTCGGACCGCGACTTTTTCCGGAAACGCTGAAAAACCGCAATTTTCAGGAGAAACGAGACGTACATCCTCCCCCTCTGCCGCCCACCCACCCAACTGACAGCCAGCCAGCAGACAAGTACAGAGAGTTCCGTGGGTCTGTCTGTGATGTCATAAAGGGCCTGCTGATCAATGGCCAGCTCTCTGATTGGCTGCTGTGTTTGATTGACAGATTGAATCTGGCAGCTGATTAGGTGTCTACCCTAAAGTGCATTACACACCCCTGATGGTACCACTGGCTAAGACTCCACCTCAGCTCATTGATTAATTATAAATTTAGAACAAATGATGGATGAAAGCAGGCAGGCCGGCCATTTTTTTCACGCTCATTGGACTTGTTTAATGCAATGCACCTTTGTATATTCACATGCATTCGCTTCATGCTGTAACCACTGTGCATAAAAATTTGGAAACATGGCATACAGTGTATCATTTGCTGTCTAAGTCATGTTTCCCATATTTTCCATTGCAAGATACAAGCCGGTTTGAGTGTTTGGGGCACATTTTAGCTAAAATCATCCTACGGGGCCTAACTGCTTATGCCAAAGCCTGCCTATTTTGAATGGCGTAGTGGTCAATGCAACCTCCAAAAAAATCAGGACTTACTACCCCAATAACCTGCTAACTCACCCCTGAAATACTTACTTATTCACACTATTTTGTTCATTTGACTTGTTTCTAATTTGAAATGCCCATTTTTGTGGGGCCAGAAAGGTGCGTCTTTAAAAGGCGATTTCTACGATACCCCACTTTTGCGCGTCGGACCGCGACTTTTTCCGGAAACGCCGAAAAACCGCAATTTTCAGGAGAAACGAGACGTACATCCTCCCCCTCTGCCGCCCACCCACCCAACTGACAGCCAGCCAGCAGACAAGCACAGAGAGTTCCGTGGGTCTGTCTGTGATGTCATAAAGGGCCTGCTGATCAATGGCCAGCTCTCTGATTGGCTGCTGTGTTTGATTGACAGATTGAATCTGGCAGCTGATTGGCTGTCTACCCTAAAGTGCATTACACACCCCTGATGGTACCACTGGCTAAGACTCCACCTCAGCTCATTGATTAATTATAAATTTAGAACAAATGATGGATGAAAGCAGGCAGGCCGGCCATTTTTTTCACGCTCATTGGACTTGTTTAATGCAATGCACCTGTGTATATTCACATGCATTCACTTCATGCTGTAACCACTGTGCATAAAAATTTGGAAACATGGCATACAGTGTATCATTTGCTGTCTAAGTCATGTTTCCCATATTTTCCATTGCAAGATACAAGCCGGTTTGAGTGTTTGGGGCACATTTTAGCTAAAATCATCCTACGGGGCCTAACTGCTTATGCTAAAGCCTGCCTATTTTGAATGGCGTAGTGGTCACTGCAACCTCCAAAAAAATCAGGACTTACTACCCCAATAACCTGCTAACTCACCCCTGAAATACTTACTTATTCACACTATTTTGTTCATTTGACTTGTTTCTAATTTGAAATGCCCATTTTTGTGGGGCCAGAAAGGTGCGTCTTTAAAAGGCGATTTCTACGATACCCCACTTTTGCGCGTCGGACCGCGACTTTTTCCGGAAACGCTGAAAAACCGCAATTTTCAGGAGAAACGAGACGTACATCCTCCCCCTCTGCCGCCCACCCACCCAACTGACAGCCAGCCAGCAGACAAGCACAGAGAGTTCCGTGGGTCTGTCTGTGATGTCATAAAGGGCCTGCTGATCAATGGCCAGCTCTCTGATTGGCTGCTGTGTTTGATTGACAGATTGAATCTGGCAGCTGATTGGCTGTCTACCCTAAAGTGCATTACACACCCCTGATGGTACCACTGGCTAAGACTCCACCTCAGCTCATTGATTAATTATAAATTTAGAACAAATGATGGATGAAAGCAGGCAGGCCGGCCATTTTTTTCACGCTCATTGGACTTGTTTAATGCAATGCACCTGTGTATATTCACATGCATTCAATTCATGCTGTAACCACTGTGCATAAAAATTTGGAAACATGGCATACAGTGTATCATTTGCTGTCTAAGTCATGTTTCCCATATTTTCCATTGCAAGATACAAGCCGGTTTGAGTGTTTGGGGCACATTTTAGCTAAAATCATCCTACGGGGCCTAACTGCTTATGCTAAAGCCTGCCTATTTTGAATGGCGTAGTGGTCACTGCAACCTCCAAAAAAATCAGGACTTACTACCCCAATAACCTGCTAACTCACCCCTGAAATACTTACTTATTCACACTATTTTGTTCATTTGACTTGTTTCTAATTTGAAATGCCCATTTTTGTGGGGCCAGAAAGGTGCGTCTTTAAAAGGCGATTTCTACGATACCCCACTTTTGCGCGTCGGACCGCGACTTTTTCCAGAAACGCCGAAAAACCGCAATTTTCAGGAGAAACGAGACGTACATCCTCCCCCTCTGCCGCCCACCCACCCAACTGACAGCCAGCCAGCAGACAAGCACAGAGAGTTCCGTGGGTCTGTCTGTGATGTCATAAAGGGCCTGCTGATCAATGGCCAGCTCTCTGATTGGCTGCTGTGTTTGATTGACAGATTGAATCTGGCAGCTGATTGGCTGTCTACCCTAAAGTGCATTACACACCCCTGATGGTACCACTGGCTAAGACTCCACCTCAGCTCATTGATTAATTATAAATTTAGAACAAATGATGGATGAAAGCAGGCAGGCCGGCCATTTTTTTCACGCTCATTGGACTTGTTTAATGCAATGCACCTGTGTATATTCACATGCATTCACTTCATGCTGTAACCACTGTGCATAAAAATTTGGAAACATGGCATACAGTGTATCATTTGCTGTCTAAGTCATGTTTCCCATATTTTCCATTGCAAGATACAAGCCGGTTTGAGTGTTTGGGGCACATTTTAGCTAAAATCATCCTACGGGGCCTAACTGCTTATGCTAAAGCCTGCCTATTTTGAATGGCGTAGTGGTCACTGCAACCTCCAAAAAAATCAGGACTTACTACCCCAATAACCTGCTAACTCACCCCTGAAATACTTACTTATTCACACTATTTTGTTCATTTGACTTGTTTCTAATTTGAAATGCCCATTTTTGTGGGGCCAGAAAGGTGCGTCTTTAAAAGGCGATTTCTACGATACCCCACTTTTGCGCGTCGGACCGCGACTTTTTCCGGAAACGCTGAAAAACCGCAATTTTCAGGAGAAACGAGACGTACATCCTCCCCCTCTGCCGCCCACCCACCCAACTGACAGCCAGCCAGCAGACAAGCACAGAGAGTTCCGTGGGTCTGTCTGTGATGTCATAAAGGGCCTGCTGATCAATGGCCAGCTCTCTGATTGGCTGCTGTGTTTGATTGACAGATTGAATCTGGCAGCTGATTGGCTGTCTACCCTAAAGTGCATTACACACCCCTGATGGTACCACTGGCTAAGACTCCACCTCAGCTCATTGATTAATTATAAATTTAGAACAAATGATGGATGAAAGCAGGCAGGCCGGCCATTTTTTTCACGCTCATTGGACTTGTTTAATGCAATGCACCTGTGTATATTCACATGCATTCACTTCATGCTGTAACCACTGTGCATAAAAATTTGGAAACATGGCATACAGTGTATCATTTGCTGTCTAAGTCATGTTTCCCATATTTTCCATTGCAAGATACAAGCCGGTTTGAGTGTTTGGGGAACATTTTAGCTAAAATCATCCTACGGGGCCTAACTGCTTATGCTAAAGCCTGCCTATTTTGAATGGCGTAGTGGTCACTGCAACCTCCAAAAAAATCAGGACTTAGTACCCCAATAACCTGCTAACTCACCCCTGAAATACTTACTTATTCACACTATTTTGTTCATTTGACTTGTTTCTAATTTGAAATGCCCATTTTTGTGGGGCCAGAAAGGTGCGTCTTTAAAAGGCGATTTCTACGATACCCAACTTTTGCGCGTCGGACCGCGACTTTTTCCAGAAACGCCGAAAAACCGCAATTTTCAGGAGAAACGAGACGTACATCCTCCCCCTCTGCCGCCCACCCACCCAACTGACAGCCAGCCAGCAGACAAGCACAGAGAGTTCCGTGGGTCTGTCTGTGATGTCATAAAGGGCCTGCTGATCAATGGCCAGCTCTCTGATTGGCTGCTGTGTTTGATTGACAGATTGAATCTGGCAGCTGATTGGCTGTCTACCCTAAAGTGCATTACACACCCCTTATGGTACCACTGGCTAAGACTCTACCTCAGCTCATTGATTAATTATAAATTTAGAACAAATGATGGATGAAAGCAGGCAGGCCGGCCATTTTTTTCACGCTCATTCACCTTGTTTAATGCAATGCACCTGTGTATATTCACATGCATTCACTTCATGCTGTAACCACTGTGCATAAAAATTTGGAAACATGGCATACAGTGTATCATTTGCTGTCTAAGTCATGTTTCCCATATTTTCCATTGCAAGATACAAGCCGGTTTGAGTGTTTGGGGCACATTTTAGCTAAAATCATCCTACGGGGCCTAAATGCTTATGCTAAAGCCTGCCTATTTTGAATGGCGTAGTGGTCACTGCAACCTCCAAAAAAATCAGGACTTACTACCCCAATAACCTGCTAACTCACCCCTGAAATACTTACTTATTCACACTATTTTGTTCATTTGACTTGTTTCTAATTTGAAATGCCCATTTTTGTGGGGCCAGAAAGGTGCGTCTTTAAAAGGCGATTTCTACGATACCCCACTTTTGCGCGTCGGACCGCGACTTTTTCCGGAAACGCTGAAAAACCGCAATTTTCAGGAGAAACGAGACGTACATCCTTCCCCTCTGCCGCCCACCCACCCAACTGACAGCCAGCCAGCAGACAAGCACAGAGAGTTCCGTGGGTCTGTCTGTGATGTCATAAAGGGCCTGCTGATCAATGGCCAGCTCTCTGATTGGCTGCTGTGTTTGATTGACAGATTGAATCTGGCAGCTGATTGGCTGTCTACCCTAAAGTGCATTACACACCCCTGATGGTACCACTGGCTAAGACTCCACCTCAGCTCATTGATTAATTATAAATTTAGAACAAATGATGGATGAAAGCAGGCAGGCCGGCCATTTTTTTCACGCTCATTGGACTTGTTTAATGCAATGCACCTTTGTATATTCACATGCATTCGCTTCATGCTGTAACCACTGTGCATAAAAATTTGGAAACATGGCATACAGTGTATCATTTGCTGTCTAAGTCATGTTTCCCATATTTTCCATTGCAAGATACAAGCCGGTTTGAGTGTTTGGGGCACATTTTAGCTAAAATCATCCTACGGGGCCTAACTGCTTATGCCAAAGCCTGCCTATTTTGAATGGCGTAGTGGTCACTGCAACCTCCAAAAAAATCAGGACTTACTACCCCAATAACCTGCTAACTCACCCCTGAAATACTTACTTATTCACACTATTTTGTTCATTTGACTTGTTTCTAATTTGAAATGCCCATTTTTGTGGGGCCAGAAAGGTGCGTCTTTAAAAGGCGATTTCTACGATACCCCACTTTTGCGCGTCGGACCGCGACTTTTTCCGGAAACGCCGAAAAACCGCAATTTTCAGGAGAAACGAGACGTACATCCTCCCCCTCTGCCGCCCACCCACCCAACTGACAGCCAGCCAGCAGACAAGCACAGAGAGTTCCGTGGGTCTGTCTGTGATGTCATAAAGGGCCTGCTGATCAATGGCCAGCTCTCTGATTGGCTGCTGTGTTTGATTGACAGATTGAATCTGGCAGCTGATTGGCTGTCTACCCTAAAGTGCATTACACACCCCTGATGGTACCACTGGCTAAGACTCCACCTCAGCTCATTGATTAATTATAAATTTAGAACAAATGATGGATGAAAGCAGGCAGGCCGGCCATTTTTTTCACGCTCATTGGACTTGTTTAATGCAATGCACCTGTGTATATTCACATGCATTCACTTCATGCTGTAACCACTGTGCATAAAAATTTGGAAACATGGCATACAGTGTATCATTTGCTGTCTAAGTCATGTTTCCCATATTTTCCATTGCAAGATACAAGCCGGTTTGAGTGTTTGGGGCACATTTTAGCTAAAATCATCCTACGGGGCCTAACTGCTTATGCTAAAGCCTGCCTATTTTGAATGGCGTAGTGGTCACTGCAACCTCCAAAAAAATCAGGACTTACTACCCCAATAACCTGCTAACTCACCCCTGAAATACTTACTTATTCACACTATTTTGTTCATTTGACTTGTTTCTAATTTGAAATGCCCATTTTTGTGGGGCCAGAAAGGTGCGTCTTTAAAAGGCGATTTCTACGATACCCCACTTTTGCGCGTCGGACCGCGACTTTTTCCGGAAACGCCGAAAAACCGCAATTTTCAGGAGAAACGAGACGTACATCCTCCCCCTCTGCCGCCCACCCACCCAACTGACAGCCAGCCAGCAGACAAGCACAGAGAGTTCCGTGGGTCTGTCTGTGATGTCATAAAGGGCCTGCTGATCAATGGCCAGCTCTCTGATTGGCTGCTGTGTTTGATTGACAGATTGAATCTGGCAGCTGATTGGCTGTCTACCCTAAAGTGCATTACACACCCCTGATGGTACCACTGGCTAAGACTCCACCTCAGCTCATTGATTAATTATAAATTTAGAACAAATGATGGATGAAAGCAGGCAGGCCGGCCATTTTTTTCACGCTCATTGGACTTGTTTAATGCAATGCACCTGTGTATATTCACATGCATTCACTTCATGCTGTAACCACTGTGCATAAAAATTTGGAAACATGGCATACAGTGTATCATTTGCTGTCTAAGTCATGTTTCCCATATTTTCCATTGCAAGATACAAGCCGGTTTGAGTGTTTGGGGCACATTTTAGCTAAAATCATCCTACGGGGCCTAAATGCTTATGCTAAAGCCTGCCTATTTTGAATGGCGTAGTGGTCACTGCAACCTCCAAAAAAATCAGGACTTACTACCCCAATAACCTGCTAACTCACCCCTGAAATACTTACTTATTCACACTATTTTGTTCATTTGACTTGTTTCTAATTTGAAATGCCCATTTTTGTGGGGCCAGAAAGGTGCGTCTTTAAAAGGCGATTTCTACGATACCCCACTTTTGCGCGTCGGACCGCGACTTTTTCCGGAAACGCTGAAAAACCGCAATTTTCAGGAGAAACGAGACGTACATCCTCCCCCTCTGCCGCCCACCCACCCAACTGACAGCCAGCCAGCAGACAAGCACAGAGAGTTCCGTGGGTCTGTCTGTGATGTCATAAAGGGCCTGCTGATCAATGGCCAGCTCTCTGATTGGCTGCTGTGTTTGATTGACAGATTGAATCTGGCAGCTGATTGGCTGTCTACCCTAAAGTGCATTACACACCCCTGATGGTACCACTGGCTAAGACTCCACCTCAGCTCATTGATTAATTATAAATTTAGAACAAATGATGGATGAAAGCAGGCAGGCCGGCCATTTTTTTCACGCTCATTGGACTTGTTTAATGCAATGCACCTTTGTATATTCACATGCATTCGCTTCATGCTGTAACCACTGTGCATAAAAATTTGGAAACATGGCATACAGTGTATCATTTGCTGTCTAAGTCATGTTTCCCATATTTTCCATTGCAAGATACAAGCCGGTTTGAGTGTTTGGGGCACATTTTAGCTAAAATCATCCTACGGGGCCTAACTGCTTATGCCAAAGCCTGCCTATTTTGAATGGCGTAGTGGTCACTGCAACCTCCAAAAAAATCAGGACTTACTACCCCAATAACCTGCTAACTCACCCCTGAAATACTTACTTATTCACACTATTTTGTTCATTTGACTTGTTTCTAATTTGAAATGCCCATTTTTGTGGGGCCAGAAAGGTGCGTCTTTAAAAGGCGATTTCTACGATACCCCACTTTTGCGCGTCGGACCGCGACTTTTTCCGGAAATGCCGAAAAACCGCAATTTTCAGGAGAAACGAGACGTACATCCTCCCCCTCTGCCGCCCACCCACCCAACTGACAGCCAGCCAGCAGACAAGCACAGAGAGTTCCGTGGGTCTGTCTGTGATGTCATAAAGGGCCTGCTGATCAATGGCCAGCTCTCTGATTGGCTGCTGTGTTTGATTGACAGATTGAATCTGGCAGCTGATTGGCTGTCTACCCTAAAGTGCATTACACACCCCTGATGGTACCACTGGCTAAGACTCCACCTCAGCTCATTGATTAATTATAAATTTAGAACAAATGATGGATGAAAGCAGGCAGGCCGGACATTTTTTTCACGCTCATTGGACTTGTTTAATGCAATGCACCTGTGTATATTCACATGCATTCACTTCATGCTGTAACCACTGTGCATAAAAATTTGGAAACATGGCATACAGTGTATCATTTGCTGTCTAAGTCATGTTTCCCATATTTTCCATTGCAAGATACAAGCCGGTTTGAGTGTTTGGGGCACATTTTAGCTAAAATCATCCTACGGGGCCTAACTGCTTATGCTAAAGCCTGCCTATTTTGAATGGCGTAGTGGTCACTGCAACCTCCAAAAAAATCAGGACTTACTACCCCAATAACCTGCTAACTCACCCCTGAAATACTTACTTATTCACACTATTTTGTTCATTTGACTTGTTTCTAATTTGAAATGCCCATTTTTGTGGGGCCAGAAAGGTGCGTCTTTAAAAGGCGATTTCTACGATACCCCACTTTTGCGCGTCGGACCGCGACTTTTTCCGGAAACGCTGAAAAACCGCAATTTTCAGGAGAAACGAGACGTACATCCTCCCCCTCTGCCGCCCACCCACCCAACTGACAGCCAGCCAGCAGACAAGCACAGAGAGTTCCGTGGGTCTGTCTGTGATGTCATAAAGGGCCTGCTGATCAATGGCCAGCTCTCTGATTGGCTGCTGTGTTTGATTGACAGATTGAATCTGGCAGCTGATTGGCTGTCTACCCTAAAGTGCATTACACACCCCTGATGGTACCACTGGCTAAGACTCCACCTCAGCTCATTGATTAATTATAAATTTAGAACAAATGATGGATGAAAGCAGGCAGGCCGGCCATTTTTTTCACGCTCATTGGACTTGTTTAATGCTGTGTTTGATTGACAGATTGAATCTGGCAGCTGATTGGCTGTCTACCCTAGGTACTTATGTAGTATCTGGGCTGCCGATTTTGTGATTGTATGCCTTACCTTAAGGCATACAATCAGATGCGATGCGATGCGATGCGATGCGATTTTGCATAGGATTCAATGTTAAGAAGGTCCTGTTCATTTCCCCACTATCCAAGTGGGCATAGAGTTGATTTTATATAGTGTGGCGAGCGCAGCGAGCCACCGAGCCCGAAGCGTGGCGAGCGAAGCGAGCCCCGCGAGGGGACGCATATTTCTTAAAAAGTATTCTGTGTCCCCTCGCGGGGCTCGCTACGCTCGCCACGCTTCGGGCTCGGTGGCTCGCTACGCTCGCCACAGGTTTATATCCAACTCCATGCCCACTTGGATAGTGGGGAAAGGAAAAGGACCCCTTTTTCCCATTGAATTCTATGTTAAAATGGACTCAGACCATTTTAACATTGAATCCTATGGAAAAATCTTGACCATCGCATCGCATACGATTTGGTCGCATGCGATGCGATGCGATGCGATCCGATTTCTAAATCGGACGCCCAGATACTACATAAGTACCCTACCCTAAAGTGCATTACACACCCCTGATGGTACCACTGGCTAAGACTCCACCTCAGCTCATTGATTAATTATAAATTTAGAACAAATGATGGATGAAAGCAGGCAGGCCGGCCATTTTTTTCACGCTCATTGGACTTGTTTAATGCAATGCACCTGTGTATATTCACATGCATTCACTTCATGCTGTAACCACTGTGCATAAAAATTTGGAAACATGGCATACAGTGTATCATTTGCTGTCTAAGTCATGTTTCCCATATTTTCCATTGCAAGATACAAGCCGGTTTGAGTGTTTGGGGCACATTTTAGCTAAAATCATCCTACGGGGCCTAACTGCTTATGCTAAAGCCTGCCTATTTTGAATGGCGTAGTGGTCACTGCAACCTCCAAAAAAATCAGGACTTACTACCCCAATAACCTGCTAACTCACCCCTGAAATACTTACTTATTCACACTATTTTGTTCATTTGACTTGTTTCTAATTTGAAATGCCCATTTTTGTGGGGCCAGAAAGGTGCGTCTTTAAAAGGCGATTTCTACGATACCCCACTTTTGCGCGTCAGACCGCGACTTTTTCCGGAAACGCCGAAAAACCGCAATTTTCAGGAGAAACGAAACGTACATCCTCCCCCTCTGCCGCCCACCCACCCAACTGACAGCCAGCCAGCAGACAAGCACAGAGAGTTCCGTGGGTCTGTCTGTGATGTCATAAAGGGCCTGCTGATCAATGGCCAGCTCTCTGATTGGCTGCTGTGTTTGATTGACAGATTGAATCTGGCAGCTGATTGGCTGTCTACCCTAAAGTGCATTACACACCCCTGATGGTACCACTGGCTAAGACTCCACCTCAGCTCATTGATTAATTATAAATTTAGAACAAATGATGGATGAAAGCAGGCAGGCCGGCCATTTTTTTCACGCTCATTGGACTTGTTTAATGCAATGCACCTGTGTATATTCACATGCATTCACTTCATGCTGTAACCACTGTGCATAAAAATTTGGAAACATGGCATACAGTGTATCATTTGCTGTCTAAGTCATGTTTCCCATATTTTCCATTGCAAGATACAAGCCGGTTTGAGTGTTTGGGGCACATTTTAGCTAAAATCATCCTACGGGGCCTAACTGCTTATGCTAAAGCCTGCCTATTTTGAATGGCGTAGTGGTCACTGCAACCTCCAAAAAAATCAGGACTTACTACCCCAATAACCTGCTAACTCACCCCTGAAATACTTACTTATTCACACTATTTTGTTCATTTGACTTGTTTCTAATTTGAAATGCCCATTTTTGTGGGGCCAGAAAGGTGCGTCTTTAAAAGGCGATTTCTACGATACCCCACTTTTGCGCGTCGGACCGCGACTTTTTCCGGAAACGCTGAAAAACCGCAATTTTCAGGAGAAACGAGACGTACATCCTCCCCCTCTGCCGCCCACCCACCCAACTGACAGCCAGCCAGCAGACAAGCACAGAGAGTTCCGTGGGTCTGTCTGTGATGTCATAAAGGGCCTGCTGATCAATGGCCAGCTCTCTGATTGGCTGCTGTGTTTGATTGACAGATTGAATCTGGCAGCTGATTGGCTGTCTACCCTAAAGTGCATTACACACCCCTGATGGTACCACTGGCTAAGACTCCACCTCAGCTCATTGATTAATTATAAATTTAGAACAAATGATGGATGAAAGCAGGCAGGCCGGCCATTTTTTTCACGCTCATTGGACTTGTTTAATGCAATGCACCTTTGTATATTCACATGCATTCGCTTCATGCTGTAACCACTGTGCATAAAAATTTGGAAACATGGCATACAGTGTATCATTTGCTGTCTAAGTCATGTTTCCCATATTTTCCATTGCAAGATACAAGCCGGTTTGAGTGTTTGGGGAACATTTTAGCTAAAATCATCCTACGGGGCCTAACTGCTTATGCTAAAGCCTGCCTATTTTGAATGGCGTAGTGGTCACTGCAACCTCCAAAAAAATCAGGACTTACTACCCCAATAACCTGCTAACTCACCCCTGAAATACTTACTTATTCACACTATTTTGTTCATTTGACTTGTTTCTAATTTGAAATGCCCATTTTTGTGGGGCCAGAAAGGTGCGTCTTTAAAAGGCGATTTCTACGATACCCCACTTTTGCGCGTCGGACCGCGACTTTTTCCGGAAACGCCGAAAAACCGCAATTTTCAGGAGAAACGAGACGTACATCCTCCCCCTCTGCCGCCCACCCACCCAACTGACAGCCAGCCAGCAGACAAGCACAGAGAGTTCCGTGGGTCTGTCTGTGATGTCATAAAGGGCCTGCTGATCAATGGCCAGCTCTCTGATTGGCTGCTGTGTTTGATTGACAGATTGAATCTGGCAGCTGATTGGCTGTCTACCCAAAAGTGCATTACACAACCCTGATGGTACCACTGGCTAAGACTCCACCTCAGCTCATTGATTAATTATAAATTTAGAACAAATGATGGATGAAAGCAGGCAGGCCGGCCATTTTTTTCACGCTCATTGGACTTGTTTAATGCAATGCACCTTTGTATATTCACATGCATTCGCTTCATGCTGTAACCACTGTGCATAAAAATTTGGAAACATGGCATACAGTGTATCATTTGCTGTCTAAGTCATGTTTCCCATATTTTCCATTGCAAGATACAAGCCGGTTTGAGTGTTTGGGGCACATTTTAGCTAAAATCATCCTACGGGGCCTAACTGCTTATGCCAAAGCCTGCCTATTTTGAATGGCGTAGTGGTCACTGCAACCTCCAAAAAAATCAGGACTTACTACCCCAATAACCTGCTAACTCACCCCTGAAATACTTACTTATTCACACTATTTTGTTCATTTGACTTGTTTCTAATTTGAAATGCCCATTTTTGTGGGGCCAGAAAGGTGCGTCTTTAAAAGGCGATTTCTACGATACCCCACTTTTGCGCGTCGGACCGCGACTTTTTCCGGAAACGCCGAAAAACCGCAATTTTCAGGAGAAACGAGACGTACATCCTCCCCCTCTGCCGCCCACCCACCCACCCAACTGACAGCCAGCCAGCAGACAAGCACAGAGAGTTCCGTGGGTCTGTCTGTGATGTCATAAAGGGCCTGCTGATCAATGGCCAGCTCTCTGATTGGCTGCTGTGTTTGATTGACAGATTGAATCTGGCAGCTGATTGGCTGTCTACCCTAAAGTGCATTACACACCCCTGATGGTACCACTGGCTAAGACTCCACCTCAGCTCATTGATTAATTATAAATTTAGAACAAATGATGGATGAAAGCAGGCAGGCCGGCCATTTTTTTCACGCTCATTGGACTTGTTTAATGCAATGCACCTGTGTATATTCACATGCATTCAATTCATGCTGTAACCACTGTGCATAAAAATTTGGAAACATGGCATACAGTGTATCATTTGCTGTCTAAGTCATGTTTCCCATATTTTCCATTGCAAGATACAAGCCGGTTTGAGTGTTTGGGGCACATTTTAGCTAAAATCATCCTACGGGGCCTAACTGCTTATGCTAAAGCCTGCCTATTTTGAATGGCGTAGTGGTCACTGCAACCTCCAAAAAAATCAGGACTTACTACCCCAATAACCTGCTAACTCACCCCTGAAATACTTACTTATTTACACTATTTTGTTCATTTGACTTGTTTCTAATTTGAAATGCCCATTTTTGTGGGGCCAGAAAGGTGCGTCTTTAAAAGGCGATTTCTACGATACCCCACTTTTGCGCGTCGGACCGCGACTTTTTCCAGAAACGCCGAAAAACCGCAATTTTCAGGAGAAACGAGACGTACATCCTCCCCCTCTGCCGCCCACCCACCCAACTGACAGCCAGCCAGCAGACAAGCACAGAGAGTTCCGTGGGTCTGTCTGTGATGTCATAAAGGGCCTGCTGATCAATGGCCAGCTCTCTGATTGGCTGCTGTGTTTGATTGACAGATTGAATCTGGCAGCTGATTGGCTGTCTACCCTAAAGTGCATTACACACCCCTGATGGTACCACTGGCTAAGACTCCACCTCAGCTCATTGATTAATTATAAATTTAGAACAAATGATGGATGAAAGCAGGCAGGCCGGCCATTTTTTTCACGCTCATTGGACTTGTTTAATGCAATGCACCTGTGTATATTCACATGCATTCACTTCATGCTGTAACCACTGTGCATAAAAATTTGGAAACATGGCATACAGTGTATCATTTGCTGTCTAAGTCATGTTTCCCATATTTTCCATTGCAAGATACAAGCCGGTTTGAGTGTTTGGGGCACATTTTAGCTAAAATCATCCTACGGGGCCTAAATGCTTATGCTAAAGCCTGCCTATTTTGAATGGCGTAGTGGTCACTGCAACCTCCAAAAAAATCAGGACTTACTACCCCAATAATCTACTAACTCACCCCTGAAATACTTACTTATTCACACTATTTTGTTCATTTGACTTGTTTCTAATTTGAAATGCCCATTTTTGTGGGGCCAGAAAGGTGCGTCTTTAAAAGGCGATTTCTACGATACCCCACTTTTGCGCGTCGGACCGCGACTTTTTCCGGAAACGCTGAAAAACCGCAATTTTCAGGAGAAACGAGACGTACATCCTCCCCCTCTGCCGCCCACCCACCCAACTGACAGCCAGCCAGCAGACAAGCACAGAGAGTTCCGTGGGTCTGTCTGTGATGTCATAAAGGGCCTGCTGATCAATGGCCAGCTCTCTGATTGGCTGCTGTGTTTGATTGACAGATTGAATCTGGCAGCTGATTGGCTGTCTACCCTAAAGTGCATTACACACCCCTGATGGTACCACTGGCTAAGACTCCACCTCAGCTCATTGATTAATTATAAATTTAGAACAAATGATGGATGAAAGCAGGCAGGCCGGCCATTTTTTTCACGCTCATTGGACTTGTTTAATGCAATGCACCTGTGTATATTCACATGCATTCACTTCATGCTGTAACCACTGTGCATAAAAATTTGGAAACATGGCATACAGTGTATCATTTGCTGTCTAAGTCATGTTTCCCATATTTTCCATTGCAAGATACAAGCCGGTTTGAGTGTTTGGGGCACATTTTAGCTAAAATCATCCTACGGGGCCTAACTGCTTATGCTAAAGCCTGCCTATTTTGAATGGCGTAGTGGTCACTGCAACCTCCAAAAAAATCAGGACTTACTACCCCAATAACCTGCTAACTCACCCCTGAAATACTTACTTATTCACACTATTTTGTTCATTTGACTTGTTTCTAATTTGAAATGCCCATTTTTGTGGGGCCAGAAAGGTGCGTCTTTAAAAGGCGATTTCTACGATACCCCACTTTTGCGCGTCGGACCGCGACTTTTTCCGGAAACGCTGAAAAACCGCAATTTTCAGGAGAAACGAGACGTACATCCTCCCCCTCTGCCGCCCACCCACCCAACTGACAGCCAGCCAGCAGACAAGCACAGAGAGTTCCGTGGGTCTGTCTGTGATGTCATAAAGGGCCTGCTGATCAATGGCCAGCTCTCTGATTGGCTGCTGTGTTTGATTGACAGATTGAATCTGGCAGCTGATTGGCTGTCTACCCTAAAGTGCATTACACACCCCTGATGGTACCACTGGCTAAGACTCCACCTCAGCTCATTGATTAATTATAAATTTAGAACAAATGATGGATGAAAGCAGGCAGGCCGGCCATTTTTTTCACGCTCATTGGACTTGTTTAATGCAATGCACCTTTGTATATTCACATGCATTCGCTTCATGCTGTAACCACTGTGCATAAAAATTTGGAAACATGGCATACAGTGTATCATTTGCTGTCTAAGTCATGTTTCCCATATTTTCCATTGCAAGATACAAGCCGGTTTGAGTGTTTGGGGAACATTTTAGCTAAAATCATCCTACGGGGCCTAACTGCTTATGCTAAAGCCTGCCTATTTTGAATGGCGTAGTGGTCACTGCAACCTCCAAAAAAATCAGGACTTACTACCCCAATAACCTGCTAACTCACCCCTGAAATACTTACTTATTCACACTATTTTGTTCATTTGACTTGTTTCTAATTTGAAATGCCCATTTTTGTGGGGCCAGAAAG
This sequence comes from Crinia signifera, assembly GCF_055691185.1. Taxonomy (NCBI): domain Eukaryota; kingdom Metazoa; phylum Chordata; class Amphibia; order Anura; family Myobatrachidae; genus Crinia; species Crinia signifera. The sequence goes on along the minus strand of NW_028142730.1, from coordinate 729,741 downwards.
GTGCGTCTTTAAAAGGCGATTTCTACGATACCCCACTTTTGCGCGTCGGACCGCGGCTTTTTCCGGAAACGCCGAAAAACCGCAATTTTCAGGAGAAACGAGACGTACATCCTCCCCCTCTGCCGCCCACCCACCCAACTGACAGCCAGCCAGCAGACAAGCACAGAGAGTTCCGTGGGTCTGTCTGTGATGTCATAAAGGGCCTGCTGATCAATGGCCAGCTCTCTGATTGGCTGCTGTGTTTGATTGACAGATTGAATCTGGCAGCTGATTGGCTGTCTACCCTAAAGTGCATTACACACCCCTGATGGTACCACTGGCTAAGACTCCACCTCAGCTCATTGATTAATTATAAATTTAGAACAAATGATGGATGAAAGCAGGCAGGCCGGCCATTTTTTTCACGCTCATTGGACTTGTTTAATGCAATGCACCTGTGTATATTCACATGCATTCACTTCATGCTGTAACCACTGTGCATAAAAATTTGGAAACATGGCATACAGTGTATCATTTGCTGTCTAAGTCATGTTTCCCATATTTTCCATTGCAAGATACAAGCCGGTTTGAGTGTTTGGGGCACATTTTAGCTAAAATCATCCTACGGGGCCTAACTGCTTATGCTAAAGCCTGCCTATTTTGAATGGCGTAGTGGTCACTGCAACCTCCAAAAAAATCAGGACTTACTACCCCAATAACCTGCTAACTCACCCCTGAAATACTTACTTATTCACACTATTTTGTTCATTTGACTTGTTTCTAATTTGAAATGCCCATTTTTTGTGGGGCCAGAAAGGTGCGTCTTTAAAAGGCGATTTCTACGATACCCAACTTTTGCGCGTCGGACCGCGACTTTTTCCAGAAACGCCGAAAAACCGCAATTTTCAGGAGAAACGAGACGTACATCCTCCCCCTCTGCCGCCCACCCACCCAACTGACAGCCAGCCAGCAGACAAGCACAGAGAGTTCCGTGGGTCTGTCTGTGATGTCATAAAGGGCCTGCTGATCAATGGCCAGCTCTCTGATTGGCTGCTGTGTTTGATTGACAGATTGAATCTGGCAGCTGATTGGCTGTCTACCCTAAAGTGCATTACACACCCCTGATGGTACCACTGGCTAAGACTCCACCTCAGCTCATTGATTAATTATAAATTTAGAACAAATGATGGATGAAAGCAGGCAGGCCGGCCATTTTTTTCACGCTCATTCACCTTGTTTAATGCAATGCACCTGTGTATATTCACATGCATTCACTTCATGCTGTAACCACTGTGCATAAAAATTTGGAAACATGGCATACAGTGTATCATTTGCTGTCTAAGTCATGTTTCCCATATTTTCCATTGCAAGATACAAGCCGGTTTGAGTGTTTGGGGCACATTTTAGCTAAAATCATCCTACGGGGCCTAAATGCTTATGCTAAAGCCTGCCTATTTTGAATGGCGTAGTGGTCACTGCAACCTCCAAAAAAATCAGGACTTACTACCCCAATAACCTGCTAACTCACCCCTGAAATACTTACTTATTCACACTATTTTGTTCATTTGACTTGTTTCTAATTTGAAATGCCCATTTTTGTGGGGCCAGAAAGGTGCGTCTTTAAAAGGCGATTTCTACGATACCCCACTTTTGCGCGTCGGACCGCGACTTTTTCCGGAAACGCTGAAAAACCGCAATTTTCAGGAGAAACGAGACGTACATCCTCCCCCTCTGCCGCCCACCCACCCAACTGACAGCCAGCCAGCAGACAAGCACAGAGAGTTCCGTGGGTCTGTCTGTGATGTCATAAAGGGCCTGCTGATCAATGGCCAGCTCTCTGATTGGCTGCTGTGTTTGATTGACAGATTGAATCTGGCAGCTGATTGGCTGTCTACCCTAAAGTGCATTACACACCCCTGATGGTACCACTGGCTAAGACTCCACCTCAGCTCATTGATTAATTATAAATTTAGAACAAATGATGGATGAAAGCAGGCAGGCCGGACATTTTTTTCACGCTCATTGGACTTGTTTAATGCAATGCACCTGTGTATATTCACATGCATTCACTTCATGCTGTAACCACTGTGCATAAAAATTTGGAAACATGGCATACAGTGTATCATTTGCTGTCTAAGTCATGTTTCCCATATTTTCCATTGCAAGATACAAGCCGGTTTGAGTGTTTGGGGCACATTTTAGCTAAAATCATCCTACGGGGCCTAACTGCTTATGCTAAAGCCTGCCTATTTTGAATGGCGTAGTGGTCACTGCAACCTCCAAAAAAATCAGGACTTACTACCCCAATAACCTGCTAACTCACCCCTGAAATACTTACTTATTCACACTATTTTGTTCATTTGACTTGTTTCTAATTTGAAATGCCCATTTTTGTGGGGCCAGAAAGGTGCGTCTTTAAAAGGCGATTTCTACGATACCCAACTTTTGCGCGTCGGACCGCGACTTTTTCCAGAAACGCCGAAAAACCGCAATTTTCAGGAGAAACGAGACGTACATCCTCCCCCTCTGCCGCCCACCCACCCAACTGACAGCCAGCCAGCAGACAAGCACAGAGAGTTCCGTGGGTCTGTCTGTGATGTCATAAAGGGCCTGCTGATCAATGGCCAGCTCTCTGATTGGCTGCTGTGTTTGATTGACAGATTGAATCTGGCAGCTGATTGGCTGTCTACCCTAAAGTGCATTACACACCCCTGATGGTACCACTGGCTAAGACTCCACCTCAGCTCATTGATTAATTATAAATTTAGAACAAATGATGGATGAAAGCAGGCAGGCCGGCCATTTTTTTCACGCTCATTGGACTTGTTTAATGCAATGCACCTTTGTATATTCACATGCATTCGCTTCATGCTGTAACCACTGTGCATAAAAATTTGGAAACATGGCATACAGTGTATCATTTGCTGTCTAAGTCATGTTTCCCATATTTTCCATTGCAAGATACAAGCCGGTTTGAGTGTTTGGGGCACATTTTAGCTAAAATCATCCTACGGGGCCTAACTGCTTATGCCAAAGCCTGCCTATTTTGAATGGCGTAGTGGTCACTGCAACCTCCAAAAAAATCAGGACTTACTACCCCAATAACCTGCTAACTCACCCCTGAAATACTTACTTATTCACACTATTTTGTTCATTTGACTTGTTTCTAATTTGAAATGCCCATTTTTGTGGGGCCAGAAAGGTGCGTCTTTAAAAGGCGATTTCTACGATACCCCACTTTTGCGCGTCGGACCGCGACTTTTTCCGGAAACGCTGAAAAACCGCAATTTTCAGGAGAAACGAGACGTACATCCTCCCCCTCTGCCGCCCACCCACCCAACTGACAGCCAGCCAGCAGACAAGCACAGAGAGTTCCGTGGGTCTGTCTGTGATGTCATAAAGGGCCTGCTGATCAATGGCCAGCTCTCTGATTGGCTGCTGTGTTTGATTGACAGATTGAATCTGGCAGCTGATTGGCTGTCTACCCTAAAGTGCATTACACACCCCTGATGGTACCACTGGCTAAGACTCCACCTCAGCTCATTGATTAATTATAAATTTAGAACAAATGATGGATGAAAGCAGGCAGGCCGGCCATTTTTTTCACGCTCATTGGACTTGTTTAATGCAATGCACCTTTGTATATTCACATGCATTCGCTTCATGCTGTAACCACTGTGCATAAAAATTTGGAAACATGGCATACAGTGTATCATTTGCTGTCTAAGTCATGTTTCCCATATTTTCCATTGCAAGATACAAGCCGGTTTGAGTGTTTGGGGCACATTTTAGCTAAAATCATCCTACGGGGCCTAACTGCTTATGCCAAAGCCTGCCTATTTTGAATGGCGTAGTGGTCAATGCAACCTCCAAAAAAATCAGGACTTACTACCCCAATAACCTGCTAACTCACCCCTGAAATACTTACTTATTCACACTATTTTGTTCATTTGACTTGTTTCTAATTTGAAATGCCCATTTTTGTGGGGCCAGAAAGGTGCGTCTTTAAAAGGCGATTTCTACGATACCCCACTTTTGCGCGTCGGACCGCGACTTTTTCCGGAAACGCCGAAAAAACGCAATTTTCAGGAGAAACGAGACGTACATCCTCCCCCTCTGCCGCCCACCCACCCAACTGACAGCCAGCCAGCAGACAAGCACAGAGAGTTCCGTGGGTCTGTCTGTGATGTCATAAAGGGCCTGCTGATCAATGGCCAGCTCTCTGATTGGCTGCTGTGTTTGATTGACAGATTGAATCTGGCAGCTGATTGGCTGTCTACCCTAAAGTGCATTACACACCCCTGATGGTACCACTGGCTAAGACTCCACCTCAGCTCATTGATTAATTATAAATTTAGAACAAATGATGGATGAAAGCAGGCAGGCCGGCCATTTTTTTCACGCTCATTGGACTTGTTTAATGCAATGCACCTGTGTATATTCACATGCATTCACTTCATGCTGTAACCACTGTGCATAAAAAATTGGAAACATGGCATACAGTGTATCATTTGCTGTCTAAGTCATGTTTCCCATATTTTCCATTGCAAGATACAAGCCGGTTTGAGTGTTTGGGGCACATTTTAGCTAAAATCATCCTACGGGGCCTAAATGCTTATGCTAAAGCCTGCCTATTTTGAATGGCGTAGTGGTCACTGCAACCTCCAAAAAAATCAGGACTTACTACCCCAATAACCTGCAAACTCACCCCTGAAATACTTACTTATTCACACTATTTTGTTCATTTGACTTGTTTCTAATTTGAAATGCCCATTTTTGTGGGGCCAGAAAGGTGCGTCTTTAAAAGGCGATTTCTACGATACCCCACTTTTGCGCGTCGGACCGCGACTTTTTCCGGAAACGCTGAAAAACCGCAATTTTCAGGAGAAACGAGACGTACATCCTCCCCCTCTGCCGCCCACCCACCCAACTGACAGCCAGCCAGCAGACAAGCACAGAGAGTTCCGTGGGTCTGTCTGTGATGTCATAAAGGGCCTGCTGATCAATGGCCAGCTCTCTGATTGGCTGCTGTGTTTGATTGACAGATTGAATCTGGCAGCTGATTGGCTGTCTACCCTAAAGTGCATTACACACCCCTGATGGTACCACTGGCTAAGACTCCACCTCAGCTCATTGATTAATTATAAATTTAGAACAAATGATGGATGAAAGCAGGCAGGCCGGCCATTTTTTTTCACGCTCATTGGACTTGTTTAATGCAATGCACCTTTGTATATTCACATGCATTCGCTTCATGCTGTAACCACTGTGCATAAAAATTTGGAAACATGGCATACAGTGTATCATTTGCTGTCTAAGTCATGTTTCCCATATTTTCCATTGCAAGATACAAGCCGGTTTGAGTGTTTGGGGCACATTTTAGCTAAAATCATCCTACGGGGCCTAACTGCTTATGCCAAAGCCTGCCTAATTTGAATGGCGTAGTGGTCAATGCAACCTCCAAAAAAATCAGGACTTACTACCCCAATAACCTGCTAACTCACCCCTGAAATACTTACTTATTCACACTATTTTGTTCATTTGACTTGTTTCTAATTTGAAATGCCCATTTTTGTGGGGCCAGAAAGGTGCGTCTTTAAAAGGCGATTTCTACGATACCCCACTTTTGCGCGTCGGACCGCGACTTTTTCCGGAAACGCCGAAAAATCGCAATTTTCAGGAGAAACGAGACGTACATCCTCCCCCTCTGCCGCCCACCCACCCAACTGACAGCCAGCCAGCAGACAAGCACAGAGAGTTCCGTGGGTCTGTCTGTGATGTCATAAAGGGCCTGCTGATCAATGGCCAGCTCTCTGATTGGCTGCTGTGTTTGATTGACAGATTGAATCTGGCAGCTGATTGGCTGTCTACCCTAAAGTGCATTACACACCCCTGATGGTACCACTGGCTAAGACTCCACCTCAGCTCATTGATTAATTATAAATTTAGAACAAATGATGGATGAAAGCAGGCAGGCCGGCCATTTTTTTCACGCTCATTGGACTTGTTTAATGCAATGCACCTGTGTATATTCACATGCATTCACTTCATGCTGTAACCACTGTGCATAAAAATTTGGAAACATGGCATACAGTGTATCATTTGCTGTCTAAGTCATGTTTCCCATATTTTCCATTGCAAGATACAAGCCGGTTTGAGTGTTTGGGGCACATTTTAGCTAAAATCATCCTACGGGGCCTAAATGCTTATGCTAAAGCCTGCCTATTTTGAATGGCGTAGTGGTCACTGCAACCTCCAAAAAAATCAGGACTTACTACCCCAATAACCTGCTAACTCACCCCTGAAATACTTACTTATTCACACTATTTTGTTCATTTGACTTGTTTCTAATTTGAAATGCCCATTTTTGTGGGGCCAGAAAGGTGCGTCTTTAAAAGGCGATTTCTACGATACCCCACTTTTGCGCGTCGGACCGCGACTTTTTCCGGAAACGCCGAAAAACCGCAATTTTCAGGCGAAACGAGACGTACATCCACCCCCTCTGCCGCCCACCCACCCAACTGACAGCCAGCCAGCAGACAAGCACAGAGAGTTCCGTGGGTCTGTCTGTGATGTCATAAAGGGCCTGCTGATCAATGGCCAGCTCTCTGATTGGCTGCTGTGTTTGATTGACAGATTGAATCTGGCAGCTGATTGGCTGTCTACCCTAAAGTGCATTACACACCCCTGATGGTACCACTGGCTAAGACTCCACCTCAGCTCATTGATTAATTATAAATTTAGAACAAATGATGGATGAAAGCAGGCAGGCCGGCCATTTTTTTCACGCTCATTGGACTTGTTTAATGCAATGCACCTGTGTATATTCACATGCATTCACTTCATGCTGTAACCACTGTGCATAAAAATTTGGAAACATGGCATACAGTGTATCATTTGCTGTCTAAGTCATGTTTCCCATATTTTCCATTGCAAGATACAAGCCGGTTTGAGTGTTTGGGGCACATTTTAGCTAAAATCATCCTACGGGGCCTAAATGCTTATGCTAAAGCCTGCCTATTTTGAATGGCGTAGTGGTCACTGCAACCTCCAAAAAAATCAGGACTTACTACCCCAATAACCTGCTAACTCACCCCTGAAATACTTACTTATTCACACTATTTTGTTCATTTGACTTGTTTCTAATTTGAAATGCCCATTTTTGTGGGGCCAGAAAGGTGCGTCTTTAAAAGGCGATTTCTACGATACCCCACTTTTGCGCGTCGGACCGCGACTTTTTCCGGAAACGCCGAAAAACCGCAATTTTCAGGAGAAACGAGACGTACATCCTCCCCCTCTGCCGCCCACCCACCCAACTGACAGCCAGCCAGCAGACAAGCACAGAGAGTTCCGTGGGTCTGTCTGTGATGTCATAAAGGGCCTGCTGATCAATGGCCAGCTCTCTGATTGGCTGCTGTGTTTGATTGACAGATTGAATCTGGCAGCTGATTGGCTGTCTACCCTAAAGTGCATTACACACCCCTGATGGTACCACTGGCTAAGACTCCACCTCAGCTCATTGATTAATTATAAATTTAGAACAAATGATGGATGAAAGCAGGCAGGCCGGCCATTTTTTTCACGCTCATTGGACTTGTTTAATGCAATGCACCTGTGTATATTCACATGCATTCACTTCATGCTGTAACCACTGTGCATAAAAATTTGGAAACATGGCATACAGTGTATCATTTGCTGTCTAAGTCATGTTTCCCATATTTTCCATTGCAAGATACAAGCCGGTTTGAGTGTTTGGGGCACATTTTAGCTAAAATCATCCTACGGGGCCTAAATGCTTATGCTAAAGCCTGCCTATTTTGAATGGCGTAGTGGTCACTGCAACCTCCAAAAAAATCAGGACTTACTACCCCAATAACCTGCTAACTCACCCCTGAAATACTTACTTATTCACACTATTTTGTTCATTTGACTTGTTTCTAATTTGAAATGCCCATTTTTGTGGGGCCAGAAAGGTGCGTCTTTAAAAGGCGATTTCTACGATACCCCACTTTTGCGCGTCGGACCGCGACTTTTTCCGGAAACGCTGAAAAACCGCAATTTTCAGGAGAAACGAGACGTACATCCTCCCCCTCTGCCACCCACCCACCCAACTGACAGCCAGCCAGCAGACAAGCACAGAGAGTTCCGTGGGTCTGTCTGTGATGTCATAAAGGGCCTGCTGATCAATGGCCAGCTCTCTGATTGGCTGCTGTGTTTGATTGACAGATTGAATCTGGCAGCTGATTGGCTGTCTACCCTAAAGTGCATTACACACCCCTGATGGTACCACTGGCTAAGACTCCACCTCAGCTCATTGATTAATTATAAATTTAGAACAAATGATGGATGAAAGCAGGCAGGCCGGCCATTTTTTTCACGCTCATTGGACTTGTTTAATGCAATGCACCTTTGTATATTCACATGCATTCGCTTCATGCTGTAACCACTGTGCATAAAAATTTGGAAACATGGCATACAGTGTATCATTTGCTGTCTAAGTCATGTTTCCCATATTTTCCTTTGCAAGATACAAGCCGGTTTGAGTGTTTGGGGCACATTTTAGCTAAAATCATCCTACGGGGCCTAACTGCTTATGCCAAAGCCTGCCTAATTTGAATGGCGTAGTGGTCAATGCAACCTCCAAAAAAATCAGGACTTACTACCCCAATAACCTGCTAACTCACCCCTGAAATACTTACTTATTCACACTATTTTGTTCATTTGACTTGTTTTTAATTTGAAATGCCCATTTTTGTGGGGCCAGAAAGGTGCGTCTTTAAAAGGCGATTTCTACGATACCCCACTTTTGCGCGTCGGACCGCGACTTTTTCCGGAAACGCAGAAAAACCGCAATTTTCAGGAGAAACGAGACGTACATCCTCCCCCTCTGCCGCCCACCCACCCAACTGACAGCCAGCCAGCAGACAAGCACAGAGAGTTCCGTGGGTCTGTCTGTGATGTCATAAAGGGCCTGCTGATCAATGGCCAGCTCTCTGATTGGCTGCTGTGTTTGATTGACAGATTGAATCTGGCAGCTGATTGGCTGTCTACCCTAAAGTGCATTACACACCCCTGATGGTACCACTGGCTAAGACTCCACCTCAGCTCATTGATTAATTATAAATTTAGAACAAATGATGGATGAAAGCAGGCAGGCCGGCCATTTTTTTCACGCTCATTGGACTTGTTTAATGCAATGCACCTTTGTATATTCACATGCATTCGCTTCATGCTGTAACCACTGTGCATACAAATTTGGAAACATGGCATACAGTGTATCATTTGCTGTCTAAGTCATGTTTCCCATATTTTCCATTGCAAGATACAAGCCGGTTTGAGTGTTTGGGGAACATTTAAGCTAAAATCATCCTACGGGGCCTAACTGCTTATGCTAAAGCCTGCCTATTTTGAATGGCGTAGTGGTCACTGCAACCTCCAAAAAAATCAGGACTTACTACCCCAATAACCTGCTAACTCACCCCTGAAATACTTACTTATTCACACTATTTTGTTCATTTGACTTGTTTCTAATTTGAAATGCCCATTTTTGTGGGGCCAGAAAGGTGCGTCTTTAAAAGGCGATTTCTACGATACCCCACTTTTGCGCGTCGGACCGCGACTTTTTCCGGAAACGCCGAAAAACCGCAATTTTCAGGAGAAACGAGACGTACATCCTCCCCCTCTGCCGCCCACCCACCCAACTGACAGCCAGCCAGCAGACAAGCACAGAGAGTTCCGTGGGTCTGTCTGTGATGTCATAAAGGGCCTGCTGATCAATGGCCAGCTCTCTGATTGGCTGCTGTGTTTGATTGACAGATTGAATCTGGCAGCTGATTGGCTGTCTACCCTAAAGTGCATTACACACCCCTGATGGTACCACTGGCTAAGACTCCACCTCAGCTCATTGATTAATTATAAATTTAGAACAAATGATGGATGAAAGCAGGCAAGCCGGCCATTTTTTTCACGCTCATTGGACTTGTTTAATGCAATGCACCTGTGTATATTCACATGCATTCACTTCATGCTGTAACCACTGTGCATAAAAATTTGGAAACATGGCATACAGTGTATCATTTGCTGTCTAAGTCATGTTTCCCATATTTTCCATTGCAAGATACAAGCCGGTTTGAGTGTTTGGGGCACATTTTAGCTAAAATCATCCTACGGGGCCTAAATGCTTATGCTAAAGCCTGCCTATTTTGAATGGCGTAGTGGTCACTGCAACCTCCAAAAAAATCAGGACTTACTACCCCAATAACCTGCTAACTCACCCCTGAAATACTTACTTATTCACACTATTTTGTTCATTTGACTTGTTTCTAATTTGAAATGCCCATTTTTGTGGGGCCAGAAAGGTGCGTCTTTAAAAGGCGATTTCTACGATACCCCACTTTTGCGCGTCGGACCGCGACTTTTTCCGGAAACGCAGAAAAACCGCAATTTTCAGGCGAAACGAGACGTACATCCACCCCCTCTGCCGCCCACCCACCCAACTGACAGCCAGCCAGCAGACAAGCACAGAGAGTTCCGTGGGTCTGTCTGTGATGTCATAAAGGGCCTGCTGATCAATGGCCAGCTCTCTGATTGGCTGCTGTGTTTGATTGACAGATTGAATCTGGCAGCTGATTGGCTGTCTACCCTAAAGTGCATTACACACTCCTGATGGTACCACTGGCTAAGACTCCACCTCAGCTCATTGATTAATTATAAATTTAGAACAAATGATGGATGAAAGCAGGCAAGCCGGCCATTTTTTTCACGCTCATTGGACTTGTTTAATGCAATGCACCTGTGTATATTCACATGCATTCACTTCATGCTGTAACCACTGTGCATAAAAATTTGGAAACATGGCATACAGTGTATCATTTGCTGTCTAAGTCATGTTTCCCATATTTTCCATTGCAAGATACAAGCCGGTTTGAGTGTTTGGGGCACATTTTAGCTAAAATCATCCTACGGGGCCTAAATGCTTATGCTAAAGCCTGCCTATTTTGAATGGCGTAGTGGTCACTGCAACCTCCAAAAAAATCAGGACTTACTACCGCAATAACCTGCTAACTCACCCCTGAAATACTTACTTATTCACACTATTTTGTTCATTTGACTTGTTTCTAATTTGAAATGCCCATTTTTGTGGGGCCAGAAAGGTGCGTCTTTAAAAGGCGATTTCTACGATACCCCACTTTTGCGCGTCGGACCGCGACTTTTTCCGGAAACGCCGAAAAACCGCAATTTTCAGGAGAAACGAGACGTACATCCACCCCCTCTGCCGCCCACCCACCCAACTGACAGCCAGCCAGCAGACAAGCACAGAGAGTTCCGTGGGTCTGTCTGTGATGTCATAAAGGGCCTGCTGATCAATGGCCAGCTCTCTGATTGGCTGCTGTGTTTGATTGACAGATTGAATCTGGCAGCTGATTGGCTGTCTACCCTAAAGTGCATTACACACCCCTGATGGTACCACTGGCTAAGACTCCACCTCAGCTCATTGATTAATTATAAATTTAGAACAAATGATGGATGAAAGCAGGCAGGCCGGCCATTTTTTTCACGCTCATTGGACTTGTTTAATGCAATGCACCTTTGTATATTCACATGCATTCGCTTCATGCTGTAACCACTGTGCATACAAATTTGGAAACATGGCATACAGTGTATCATTTGCTGTCTAAGTCATGTTTCCCATATTTTCCATTGCAAGATACAAGCCGGTTTGAGTGTTTGGGGAACATTTAAGCTAAAATCATCCTACGGGGCCTAACTGCTTATGCTAAAGCCTGCCTATTTTGAATGGCGTAGTGGTCACTGCAACCTCCAAAAAAATCAGGACTTACTACCCCAATAACCTGCTAACTCACCCCTGAAATACTTACTTATTCACACTATTTTGTTCATTTGACTTGTTTCTAATTTGAAATGCCCATTTTTGTGGGGCCAGAAAGGTGCGTCTTTAAAAGGCGATTTCTACGATACCCCACTTTTGCGCATCGGACCGCGACTTTTTCCGGAAACGCCGAAAAACCGCAATTTTCAGGAGAAACGAGACGTACATCCTCCCCCTCTGCCGCCCACCCACCCAACTGACAGCCAGCCAGCAGACAAGCACAGAGAGTTCCGTGGGTCTGTCTGTGATGTCATAAAGGGCCTGCTGATCAATGGCCAGCTCTCTGATTGGCTGCTGTGTTTGATTGACAGATTGAATCTGGCAGCTGATTGGCTGTCTACCCTAAAGTGCATTACACACCCCTGATGGTACCACTGGCTAAGACTCCACCTCAGCTCATTGATTAATTATAAATTTAGAACAAATGATGGATGAAAGCAGGCAAGCCGGCCATTTTTTTCACGCTCATTGGACTTGTTTAATGCAATGCACCTGTGTATATTCACATGCATTCACTTCATGCTGTAACCACTGTGCATAAAAATTTGGAAACATGGCATACAGTGTATCATTTGCTGTCTAAGTCATGTTTCCCATATTTTCCATTGCAAGATACAAGCCGGTTTGAGTGTTTGGGGCACATTTTAGCTAAAATCATCCTACGGGGCCTAAATGCTTATGCTAAAGCCTGCCTATTTTGAATGGCGTAGTGGTCACTGCAACCTCCAAAAAAATCAGGACTTACTACCCCAATAACCTGCTAACTCACCCCTGAAATACTTACTTATTCACACTATTTTGTTCATTTGACTTGTTTCTAATTTGAAATGCCCATTTTTGTGGGGCCAGAAAGGTGCGTCTTTAAAAGGCGATTTCTACGATACCCCACTTTTGCGCGTCGGACCGCGACTTTTTCCGGAAACGCAGAAAAACCGCAATTTTCAGGAGAAACGAGACGTACATCCACCCCCTCTGCCGCCCACCCACCCAACTGACAGCCAGCCAGCAGACAAGCACAGAGAGTTCCGTGGGTCTGTCTGTGATGTCATAAAGGGCCTGCTGATCAATGGCCAGCTCTCTGATTGGCTGCTGTGTTTGATTGACAGATTGAATCTGGCAGCTGATTGGCTGTCTACCCTAAAGTGCATTACACACTCCTGATGGTACCACTGGCTAAGACTCCACCTCAGCTCATTGATTAATTATAAATTTAGAACAAATGATGGATGAAAGCAGGCAAGCCGGCCATTTTTTTCACGCTCATTGGACTTGTTTAATGCAATGCACCTGTGTATATTCACATGCATTCACTTCATGCTGTAACCACTGTGCATAAAAATTTGGAAACATGGCATACAGTGTATCATTTGCTGTCTAAGTCATGTTTCCCATATTTTCCATTGCAAGATACAAGCCGGTTTGAGTGTTTGGGGCACATTTTAGCTAAAATCATCCTACGGGGCCTAAATGCTTATGCTAAAGCCTGCCTATTTTGAATGGCGTAGTGGTCACTGCAACCTCCAAAAAAATCAGGACTTACTACCGCAATAACCTGCTAACTCACCCCTGAAATACTTACTTATTCACACTATTTTGTTCATTTGACTTGTTTCTAATTTGAAATGCCCATTTTTGTGGGGCCAGAAAGGTGCGTCTTTAAAAGGCGATTTCTACGATACCCCACTTTTGCGCGTCGGACCGCGACTTTTTCCGGAAACGCCGAAAAACCGCAATTTTCAGGCGAAACGAGACGTACATCCACCCCCTCTGCCGCCCACCCACCCAACTGACAGCCAGCCAGCAGACAAGCACAGAGAGTTCCGTGGGTCTGTCTGTGATGTCATAAAGGGCCTGCTGATCAATGGCCAGCTCTCTGATTGGCTGCTGTGTTTGATTGACAGATTGAATCTGGCAGCTGATTGGCTGTCTACCCTAAAGTGCATTACACACCCCTGATGGTACCACTGGCTAAGACTCCACCTCAGCTCATTGATTAATTATAAATTTAGAACAAATGATGGATGAAAGCAGGCAGGCCGGCCATTTTTTTCACGCTCATTGGACTTGTTTAATGCAATGCACCTGTGTATATTCACATGCATTCACTTCATGCTGTAACCACTGTGCATAAAAATTTGGAAACATGGCATACAGTGTATCATTTGCTGTCTAAGTCATGTTTCCCATATTTTCCATTGCAAGATACAAGCCGGTTTGAGTGTTTGGGGCACATTTTAGCTAAAATCATCCTACGGGGCCTAAATGCTTATGCTAAAGCCTGCCTATTTTGAATGGCGTAGTGGTCACTGCAACCTCCAAAAAAATCAGGACTTACTACCCCAATAACCTGCTAACTCACCCCTGAAATACTTACTTATTCACACTATTTTGTTCATTTGACTTGTTTCTAATTTGAAATGCCCATTTTTGTGGGGCCAGAAAGGTGCGTCTTTAAAAGGCGATTTCTACGATACCCCACTTTTGCGCGTCGGACCGCGACTTTTTCCGGAAACGCCGAAAAACCGCAATTTTCAGGAGAAACGAGACGTACATCCTCCCCCTCTGCCGCCCACCCACCCAACTGACAGCCAGCCAGCAGACAAGCACAGAGAGTTCCGTGGGTCTGTCTGTGATGTCATAAAGGGCCTGCTGATCAATGGCCAGCTCTCTGATTGGCTGCTGTGTTTGATTGACAGATTGAATCTGGCAGCTGATTGGCTGTCTACCCTAAAGTGCATTACACACTCCTGATGGTACCACTGGCTAAGACTCCACCTCAGCTCATTGATTAATTATAAATTTAGAACAAATGATGGATGAAAGCAGGCAAGCCGGCCATTTTTTTCACGCTCATTGGACTTGTTTAATGCAATGCACCTGTGTATATTCACATGCATTCACTTCATGCTGTAACCACTGTGCATAAAAATTTGGAAACATGGCATACAGTGTATCATTTGCTGTCTAAGTCATGTTTCCCATATTTTCCATTGCAAGATACAAGCCGGTTTGAGTGTTTGGGGCACATTTTAGCTAAAATCATCCTACGGGGCCTAAATGCTTATGCTAAAGCCTGCCTATTTTGAATGGCGTAGTGGTCACTGCAACCTCCAAAAAAATCAGGACTTACTACCGCAATAACCTGCTAACTCACCCCTGAAATACTTACTTATTCACACTATTTTGTTCATTTGACTTGTTTCTAATTTGAAATGCCCATTTTTGTGGGGCCAGAAAGGTGCGTCTTTAAAAGGCGATTTCTACGATACCCCACTTTTGCGCGTCGGACCGCGACTTTTTCCGGAAACGCCGAAAAACCGCAATTTTCAGGCGAAACGAGACGTACATCCACCCCCTCTGCCGCCCACCCACCCAACTGACAGCCAGCCAGCAGACAAGCACAGAGAGTTCCGTGGGTCTGTCTGTGATGTCATAAAGGGCCTGCTGATCAATGGCCAGCTCTCTGATTGGCTGCTGTGTTTGATTGACAGATTGAATCTGGCAGCTGATTGGCTGTCTACCCTAAAGTGCATTACACACCCCTGATGGTACCACTGGCTAAGACTCCACCTCAGCTCATTGATTAATTATAAATTTAGAACAAATGATGGATGAAAGCAGGCAGGCCGGCCATTTTTTTCACGCTCATTGGACTTGTTTAATGCAATGCACCTGTGTATATTCACATGCATTCACTTCATGCTGTAACCACTGTGCATAAAAATTTGGAAACATGGCATACAGTGTATCATTTGCTGTCTAAGTCATGTTTCCCATATTTTCCATTGCAAGATACAAGCCGGTTTGAGTGTTTGGGGCACATTTTAGCTAAAATCATCCTACGGGGCCTAAATGCTTATGCTAAAGCCTGCCTATTTTGAATGGCGTAGTGGTCACTGCAACCTCCAAAAAAATCAGGACTTACTACCCCAATAACCTGCTAACTCACCCCTGAAATACTTACTTATTCACACTATTTTGTTCATTTGACTTGTTTCTAATTTGAAATGCCCATTTTTGTGGGGCCAGAAAGGTGCGTCTTTAAAAGGCGATTTCTACGATACCCCACTTTTGCGCGTCGGACCGCGACTTTTTCCGGAAACGCCGAAAAACCGCAATTTTCAGGAGAAACGAGACGTACATCCTCCCCCTCTGCCGCCCACCCACCCAACTGACAGCCAGCCAGCAGACAAGCACAGAGAGTTCCGTGGGTCTGTCTGTGATGTCATAAAGGGCCTGCTGATCAATGGCCAGCTCTCTGATTGGCTGCTGTGTTTGATTGACAGATTGAATCTGGCAGCTGATTGGCTGTCTACCCTAAAGTGCATTACACACTCCTGATGGTACCACTGGCTAAGACTCCACCTCAGCTCATTGATTAATTATAAATTTAGAACAAATGATGGATGAAAGCAGGCAGGCCGGCCATTTTTTTCACGCTCATTGGACTTGTTTAATGCAATGCACCTGTGTATATTCACATGCATTCACTTCATGCTGTAACCACTGTGCATAAACATTTGGAAACATGGCATACAGTGTATCATTTGCTGTCTAAGTCATGTTTCCCATATTTTCCATTGCAAGATACAAGCCGGTTTGAGTGTTTGGGGCACATTTTAGCTAAAATCATCCTACGGGGCCTAAATGCTTATGCTAAAGCCTGCCTATTTTGAATGGCGTAGTGGTCACTGCAACCTCCAAAAAAATCAGGACTTACTACCCCAATAACCTGCTAACTCACCCCTGAAATACTTACTTATTCACACTATTTTGTTCATTTGACTTGTTTCTAATTTGAAATGCCCATTTTTGTGGGGCCAGAAAGGTGCGTCTTTAAAAGGCGATTTCTACGATACCCAACTTTTGCGCGTCGGACCGCGACTTTTTCCGGAAACGCTGAAAAACCGCAATTTTCAGGAGAAACGAGACGTACATCCTCCCCCTCTGCCACCCACCCACCCAACTGACAGCCAGCCAGCAGACAAGCACAGAGAGTTCCGTGGGTCTGTCTGTGATGTCATAAAGGGCCTGCTGATCAATGGCCAGCTCTCTGATTGGCTGCTGTGTTTGATTGACAGATTGAATCTGGCAGCTGATTGGCTGTCTACCCTAAAGTGCATTACACACCCCTGATGGTACCACTGGCTAAGACTCCACCTCAGCTCATTGATTAATTATAAATTTAGAACAAATGATGGATGAAAGCAGGCAGGCCGGCCATTTTTTTCACGCTCATTGGACTTGTTTAATGCAATGCACCTTTGTATATTCACATGCATTCGCTTCATGCTGTAACCACTGTGCATAAAAATTTGGAAACATGGCATACAGTGTATCATTTGCTGTCTAAGTCATGTTTCCCATATTTTCCTTTGCAAGATACAAGCCGGTTTGAGTGTTTGGGGCACATTTTAGCTAAAATCATCCTACGGGGCCTAACTGCTTATGCCAAAGCCTGCCTAATTTGAATGGCGTAGTGGTCAATGCAACCTCCAAAAAAATCAGGACTTACTACCCCAATAACCTGCTAACTCACCCCTGAAATACTTACTTATTCACACTATTTTGTTCATTTGACTTGTTTCTAATTTGAAATGCCCATTTTTGTGGGGCCAGAAAGGTGCGTCTTTAAAAGGCGATTTCTACGATACCCCACTTTTGCGCGTCGGACCGCGACTTTTTCCGGAAACGCAGAAAAACCGCAATTTTCAGGAGAAACGAGACGTACATCCTCCCCCTCTGCCGCCCACCCACCCAACTGACAGCCAGCCAGCAGACAAGCACAGATAGTTCCGTGGGTCTGTCTGTGATGTCATAAAGGGCCTGCTGATCAATGGCCAGCTCTCTGATTGGCTGCTGTGTTTGATTGACAGATTGAATCTGGCAGCTGATTGGCTGTCTACCCTAAAGTGCATTACACACCCCTGATGGTACCACTGGCTAAGACTCCACCTCAGCTCATTGATTAATTATAAATTTAGAACAAATGATGGATGAAAGCAGGCAGGCCGGCCATTTTTTTCACGCTCATTGGACTTGTTTAATGCAATGCACCTTTGTATATTCACATGCATTCGCTTCATGCTGTAACCACTGTGCATACAAATTTGGAAACATGGCATACAGTGTATCATTTGCTGTCTAAGTCATGTTTCCCATATTTTCCATTGCAAGATACAAGCCGGTTTGAGTGTTTGGGGAACATTTTAGCTAAAATCATCCTACGGGGCCTAACTGCTTATGCTAAAGCCTGCCTATTTTGAATGGCGTAGTGGTCACTGCAACCTCCAAAAAAATCAGGACTTACTACCCCAATAACCTGCTAACTCACCCCTGAAATACTTACTTATTCACACTATTTTGTTCATTTGACTTGTTTCTAATTTGAAATGCCCATTTTTGTGGGGCCAGAAAGGTGCGTCTTTAAAAGGCGATTTCTACGATACCCCACTTTTGCGCGTCGGACCGCGACTTTTTCCGGAAACGCCGAAAAACCGCAATTTTCAGGAGAAACGAGACGTACATCCTCCCCCTCTGCCGCCCACCCACCCAACTGACAGCCAGCCAGCAGACAAGCACAGAGAGTTCCGTGGGTCTGTCTGTGATGTCATAAAGGGCCTGCTGATCAATGGCCAGCTCTCTGATTGGCTGCTGTGTTTGATTGACAGATTGAATCTGGCAGCTGATTGGCTGTCTACCCTAAAGTGCATTACACACCCCTGATGGTACCACTGGCTAAGACTCCACCTCAGCTCATTGATTAATTATAAATTTAGAACAAATGATGGATGAAAGCAGGCAAGCCGGCCATTTTTTTCACGCTCATTGGACTTGTTTAATGCAATGCACCTGTGTATATTCACATGCATTCACTTCATGCTGTAACCACTGTGCATAAAAATTTGGAAACATGGCATACAGTGTATCATTTGCTGTCTAAGTCATGTTTCCCATATTTTCCATTGCAAGATACAAGCCGGTTTGAGTGTTTGGGGCACATTTTAGCTAAAATCATCCTACGGGGCCTAAATGCTTATGCTAAAGCCTGCCTATTTTGAATGGCGTAGTGGTCACTGCAACCTCCAAAAAAATCAGGACTTACTACCCCAATAACCTGCTAACTCACCCCTGAAATACTTACTTATTCACACTATTTTGTTCATTTGACTTGTTTCTAATTTGAAATGCCCATTTTTGTGGGGCCAGAAAGGTGCGTCTTTAAAAGGCGATTTCTACGATACCCCACTTTTGCGCGTCGGACCGCGACTTTTTCCGGAAACGCAGAAAAACCGCAATTTTCAGGCGAAACGAGACGTACATCCACCCCCTCTGCCGCCCACCCACCCAACTGACAGCCAGCCAGCAGACAAGCACAGAGAGTTCCGTGGGTCTGTCTGTGATGTCATAAAGGGCCTGCTGATCAATGGCCAGCTCTCTGATTGGCTGCTGTGTTTGATTGACAGATTGAATCTGGCAGCTGATTGGCTGTCTACCCTAAAGTGCATTACACACCCCTGATGGTACCACTGGCTAAGACTCCACCTCAGCTCATTGATTAATTATAAATTTAGAACAAATGATGGATGAAAGCAGGCAGGCCGGCCATTTTTTTCACGCTCATTGGACTTGTTTAATGCAATGCACCTTTGTATATTCACATGCATTCGCTTCATGCTGTAACCACTGTGCATACAAATTTGGAAACATGGCATACAGTGTATCATTTGCTGTCTAAGTCATGTTTCCCATATTTTCCATTGCAAGATACAAGCCGGTTTGAGTGTTTGGGGCACATTTTAGCTAAAATCATCCTACGGGGCCTAACTGCTTATGCCAAAGCCTGCCTATTTTGAATGGCGTAGTGGTCAATGCAACCTCCAAAAAAATCAGGACTTACTACCCCAATAACCTGCTAACTCACCCCTGAAATACTTACTTATTTACACTATTTTGTTCATTTGACTTGTTTCTAATTTGAAATGCCCATTTTTGTGGGGCCAGAAAGGTGCGTCTTTAAAAGGCGATTTCTACGATACCCCACTTTTGCGCGTCGGACCGCGACTTTTTCCGGAAACGCCGAAAAACCGCAATTTTCAGGAGAAACGAGACGTACATCCTCCCCCTCTGCCGCCCACCCACCCAACTGACAGCCAGCCAGCAGACAAGCACAGAGAGTTCCGTGGGTCTGTCTGTGATGTCATAAAGGGCCTGCTGATCAATGGCCAGCTCTCTGATTGGCTGCTGTGTTTGATTGACAGATTGAATCTGGCAGCTGATTGGCTGTCTACCCTAAAGTGCATTACACACCCCTGATGGTACCACTGGCTAAGACTCCACCTCAGCTCATTGATTAATTATAAATTTAGAACAAATGATGGATGAAAACAGGTAGGCCGGCCATTTTTTTCACGCTCATTGGACTTGTTTAATGCAATGCACCTTTGTATATTCACATGCATTCGCTTCATGCTGTAACCACTGTGCATAAAAATTTGGAAACATGGCATACAGTGTATCATTTGCTGTCTAAGTCATGTTTCCCATATTTTCCATTGCAAGATACAAGCCGGTTTGAGTGTTTGGGGCACATTTTAGCTAAAATCATCCTACGGGGCCTAACTGCTTATGCTAAAGCCTGCCTATTTTGAATGGCGTAGTGGTCACTGCAACCTCCAAAAAAATCAGGACTTACTACCTCAATAACCTGCTAACTCACCCCTGAAATACTTACTTATTCACACTATTTTGTTCATTTGACTTGTTTCTAATTTGAAATGCCCATTTTTGTGGGGCCAGAAAGGTGCGTCTTTAAAAGGCGATTTCTACGATACCCCACTTTTGCGCGTCGGACCGCGACTTTTTCCGGAAACGCAGAAAAAACGCAATTTTCAGGAGAAACGAGACGTACATCCTCCCCCTCTGCCGCCCACCCACCCAACTGACAGCCAGCCAGCAGACAAGCACAGAGAGTTCCGTGGGTCTGTCTGTGATGTCATAAAGGGCCTGCTGATCAATGGCCAGCTCTCTGATTGGCTGCTGTGTTTGATTGACAGATTGAATCTGGCAGCTGATTGGCTGTCTACCCTAAAGTGCATTACACACCCCTGATGGTACCACTGGCTAAGACTCCACTTCAGCTCATTGATTAATTATAAATTTAGAACAAATGATGGATGAAAGCAGGCAGGCCGGCCATTTTTTTCACGCTCATTAGACTTGTTTAATGCAATGCACCTTTGTATATTCACATGCATTCGCTTCATGCTGTAACCACTGTGCATAAAAATTTGGAAACATGGCATACAGTGTATCATTTGCTGTTTAAGTCATGTTTCCCATATTTTCCATTGCAAGATACAAGCCGGTTTGAGTGTTTGGGGCACATTTTAGCTAAAATCATCCTACGGGGCCTAACTGCTTATGCTAAAGCCTGCCTATTTTGAATGGCGTAGTGGTCACTGCAACCTCCAAAAAAATCAGGACTTACTACCCCAATAACCTGCTAACTCACCCCTGAAATACTTACTTATTCACACTATTTTGTTCATTTGACTTGTTTCTAATTTGAAATGCCCATTTTTGTGGGGCCAGAAAGGTGCGTCTTTAAAAGGCGATTTCTACGATACCCCACTTTTGCGCGTCGGACCGCGACTTTTTCCGGAAACGCTGAAAAACCGCAATTTTCAGGAGAAACGAGACGTACATCCTCCCCCTCTGCCGCCCACCCACCCAACTGACAGCCAGCCAGCAGACAAGCACAGAGAGTTCCGTGGGTCTGTCTGTGATGTCATAAAGGGCCTGCTGATCAATGGCCAGCTCTCTGATTGGCTGCTGTGTTTGATTGACAGATTGAATCTGGCAGCTGATTGGCTGTCTACCCTAAAGTGCATTACACACCCCTGATGGTACCACTGGCTAAGACTCCACCTCAGCTCATTGATTAATTATAAATTTAGAACAAATGATGGATGAAAGCAGGCAGGCCGGCCATTTTTTTCACGCTCATTGGACTTGTTTAATGCAATGCACCTTTGTATATTCACATGCATTCGCTTCATGCTGTAACCACTGTGCATACAAATTTGGAAACATGGCATACAGTGTATCATTTGCTGTCTAAGTCATGTTTCCCATATTTTCCATTGCAAGATACAAGCCGGTTTGAGTGTTTGGGGAACATTTAAGCTAAAATCATCCTACGGGGCCTAACTGCTTATGCTAAAGCCTGCCTATTTTGAATGGCGTAGTGGTCACTGCAACCTCCAAAAAAATCAGGACTTACTACCCCAATAACCTGCTAACTCACCCCTGAAATACTTACTTATTCACACTATTTTGTTCATTTGACTTGTTTCTAATTTGAAATGCCCATTTTTGTGGGGCCAGAAAGGTGCGTCTTTAAAAGGCGATTTCTACGATACCCCACTTTTGCGCGTCGGACCGCGACTTTTTCCGGAAACGCAGAAAAACCGCAATTTTCAGGAGAAACGAGACGTACATCCTCCCCCTCTGCCGCCCACCCACCCAACTGACAGCCAGCCAGCAGACAAGCACAGAGAGTTCCGTGGGTCTGTCTGTGATGTCATAAAGGGCCTGCTGATCAATGGCCAGCTCTCTGATTGGCTGCTGTGTTTGATTGACAGATTGAATCTGGCAGCTGATTGGCTGTCTACCCTAAAGTGCATTACACACCCCTGATGGTACCACTGGCTAAGACTCCACCTCAGCTCATTGATTAATTATAAATTTAGAACAAATGATGGATGAAAGCAGGCAAGCCGGCCATTTTTTTCACGCTCATTGGACTTGTTTAATGCAATGCACCTGTGTATATTCACATGCATTCACTTCATGCTGTAACCACTGTGCATAAAAATTTGGAAACATGGCATACAGTGTATCATTTGCTGTCTAAGTCATGTTTCCCATATTTTCCATTGCAAGATACAAGCCGGTTTGAGTGTTTGGGGCACATTTTAGCTAAAATCATCCTACGGGGCCTAAATGCTTATGCTAAAGCCTGCCTATTTTGAATGGCGTAGTGGTCACTGCAACCTCCAAAAAAATCAGGACTTACTACCCCAATAACCTGCTAACTCACCCCTGAAATACTTACTTATTCACACTATTTTGTTCATTTGACTTGTTTCTAATTTGAAATGCCCATTTTTGTGGGGCCAGAAAGGTGCGTCTTTAAAAGGCGATTTCTACGATACCCCACTTTTGCGCGCCGGACCGCGACTTTTTCCGGAAACGCAGAAAAACCGCAATTTTCAGGCGAAACGAGACGTACATCCACCCCCTCTGCCGCCCACCCACCCAACTGACAGCCAGCCAGCAGACAAGCACAGAGAGTTCCGTGGGTCTGTCTGTGATGTCATAAAGGGCCTGCTGATCAATGGCCAGCTCTCTGATTGGCTGCTGTGTTTGATTGACAGATTGAATCTGGCAGCTGATTGGCTGTCTACCCTAAAGTGCATTACACACTCCTGATGGTACCACTGGCTAAGACTCCACCTCAGCTCATTGATTAATTATAAATTTAGAACAAATGATGGATGAAAGCAGGCAAGCCGGCCATTTTTTTCACGCTCATTGGACTTGTTTAATGCAATGCACCTGTGTATATTCACATGCATTCACTTCATGCTGTAACCACTGTGCATAAAAATTTGGAAACATGGCATACAGTGTATCATTTGCTGTCTAAGTCATGTTTCCCATATTTTCCATTGCAAGATACAAGCCGGTTTGAGTGTTTGGGGCACATTTTAGCTAAAATCATCCTACGGGGCCTAAATGCTTATGCTAAAGCCTGCCTATTTTGAATGGCGTAGTGGTCACTGCAACCTCCAAAAAAATCAGGACTTACTACCCCAATAACCTGCTAACTCACCCCTGAAATACTTACTTATTCACACTATTTTGTTCATTTGACTTGTTTCTAATTTGAAATGCCCATTTTTGTGGGGCCAGAAAGGTGCGTCTTTAAAAGGCGATTTCTACGATACCCCACTTTTGCGCGTCGGACCGCGACTTTTTCCGGAAACGCCGAAAAACCGCAATTTTCAGGCGAAACGAGACGTACATCCACCCCCTCTGCCGCCCACCCACCCAACTGACAGCCAGCCAGCAGACAAGCACAGAGAGTTCCGTGGGTCTGTCTGTGATGTCATAAAGGGCCTGCTGATCAATGGCCAGCTCTCTGATTGGCTGCTGTGTTTGATTGACAGATTGAATCTGGCAGCTGATTGGCTGTCTACCCTAAAGTGCATTACACACCCCTGATGGTACCACTGGCTAAGACTCCACCTCAGCTCATTGATTAATTATAAATTTAGAACAAATGATGGATGAAAGCAGGCAGGCCGGCCATTTTTTTCACGCTCATTGGACTTGTTTAATGCAATGCACCTGTGTATATTCACATGCATTCACTTCATGCTGTAACCACTGTGCATAAAAATTTGGAAACATGGCATACAGTGTATCATTTGCTGTCTAAGTCATGTTTCCCATATTTTCCATTGCAAGATACAAGCCGGTTTGAGTGTTTGGGGCACATTTTAGCTAAAATCATCCTACGGGGCCTAAATGCTTATGCTAAAGCCTGCCTATTTTGAATGGCGTAGTGGTCACTGCAACCTCCAAAAAAATCAGGACTTACTACCCCAATAACCTGCTAACTCACCCCTGAAATACTTACTTATTCACACTATTTTGTTCATTTGACTTGTTTCTAATTTGAAATGCCCATTTTTGTGGGGCCAGAAAGGTGCGTCTTTAAAAGGCGATTTCTACGATACCCCACTTTTGCGCGTCGGACCGCGACTTTTTCCGGAAACGCTGAAAAACCGCAATTTTCAGGAGAAACGAGACGTACATCCTCCCCCTCTGCCGCCCACCCACCCAACTGACAGCCAGCCAGCAGACAAGCACAGAGAGTTCCGTGGGTCTGTCTGTGATGTCATAAAGGGCCTGCTGATCAATGGCCAGCTCTCTGATTGGCTGCTGTGTTTGATTGACAGATTGAATCTGGCAGCTGATTGGCTGTCTACCCTAAAGTGCATTACACACCCCTGATGGTACCACTGGCTAAGACTCCACCTCAGCTCATTGATTAATTATAAATTTAGAACAAATGATGGATGAAAGCAGGCAGGCCGGCCATTTTTTTCACGCTCATTGGACTTGTTTAATGCAATGCACCTTTGTATATTCACATGCATTCGCTTCATGCTGTAACCACTGTGCATAAAAATTTGGAAACATGGCATACAGTGTATCATTTGCTGTCTAAGTCATGTTTCCCATATTTTCCATTGCAAGATACAAGCCGGTTTGAGTGTTTGGGGCACATTTTAGCTAAAATCATCCTACGGGGCCTAACTGCTTATGCCAAAGCCTGCCTATTTTGAATGGCGTAGTGGTCAATGCAACCTCCAAAAAAATCAGGACTTACTACCCCAATAACCTGCTAACTCACCCCTGAAATACTTACTTATTCACACTATTTTGTTCATTTGACTTGTTTCTAATTTGAAATGCCCATTTTTGTGGGGCCAGAAAGGTGCGTCTTTAAAAGGCGATTTCTACGATACCCCACTTTTGCGCGTCGGACCGCGACTTTTTCCGGAAACGCCGAAAAACCGCAATTTTCAGGAGAAACGAGACGTACATCCTCCCCCTCTGCCGCCCACCCACCCAACTGACAGCCAGCCAGCAGACAAGCACAGAGAGTTCCGTGGGTCTGTCTGTGATGTCATAAAGGGCCTGCTGATCAATGGCCAGCTCTCTGATTGGCTGCTGTGTTTGATTGACAGATTGAATCTGGCAGCTGATTGGCTGTCTACCCTAAAGTGCATTACACACCCCTGATGGTACCACTGGCTAAGACTCCACCTCAGCTCATTGATTAATTATAAATTTAGAACAAATGATGGATGAAAGCAGGCAGGCCGGCCATTTTTTTCACGCTCATTGGACTTGTTTAATGCAATGCACCTGTGTATATTCACATGCATTCACTTCATGCTGTAACCACTGTGCATAAAAATTTGGAAACATGGCATACAGTGTATCATTTGCTGTCTAAGTCATGTTTCCCATATTTTCCATTGCAAGATACAAGCCGGTTTGAGTGTTTGGGGCACATTTTAGCTAAAATCATCCTACGGGGCCTAAATGCTTATGCTAAAGCCTGCCTATTTTGAATGGCGTAGTGGTCACTGCAACCTCCAAAAAAATCAGGACTTACTACCCCAATAACCTGCTAACTCACCCCTGAAATACTTACTTATTCACACTATTTTGTTCATTTGACTTGTTTCTAATTTGAAATGCCCATTTTTGTGGGGCCAGAAAGGTGCGTCTTTAAAAGGCGATTTCTACGATACCCCACTTTTGCGCGTCGGACCGCGACTTTTTCCGGAAACGCCGAAAAACCGCAATTTTCAGGAGAAACGAGACGTACATCCTCCCCCTCTGCCGCCCACCCACCCAACTGACAGCCAGCCAGCAGACAAGCACAGAGAGTTCCGTGGGTCTGTCTGTGATGTCATAAAGGGCCTGCTGATCAATGGCCAGCTCTCTGATTGGCTGCTGTGTTTGATTGACAGATTGAATCTGGCAGCTGATTGGCTGTCTACCCTAAAGTGCATTACACACCCCTGATGGTACCACTGGCTAAGACTCCACCTCAGCTCATTGATTAATTATAAATTTAGAACAAATGATGGATGAAAGCAGGCAGGCCGGCCATTTTTTTCACGCTCATTGGACTTGTTTAATGCAATGCACCTGTGTATATTCACATGCATTCACTTCATGCTGTAACCACTGTGCATAAAAAATTGGAAACATGGCATACAGTGTATCATTTGCTGTCTAAGTCATGTTTCCCATATTTTCCATTGCAAGATACAAGCCGGTTTGAGTGTTTGGGGCACATTTTAGCTAAAATCATCCTACGGGGCCTAAATGCTTATGCTAAAGCCTGCCTATTTTGAATGGCGTAGTGGTCACTGCAACCTCCAAAAAAATCAGGACTTACTACCCCAATAACCTGCTAACTCACCCCTGAAATACTTACTTATTCACACTATTTTGTTCATTTGACTTGTTTCTAATTTGAAATGCCCATTTTTGTGGGGCCAGAAAGGTGCGTCTTTAAAAGGCGATTTCTACGATACCCCACTTTTGCGCGTCGGACCGCGACTTTTTCCGGAAACGCTGAAAAACCGCAATTTTCAGGAGAAACGAGACGTACATCCTCCCCCTCTGCCGCCCACCCACCCAACTGACAGCCAGCCAGCAGACAAGCACAGAGAGTTCCGTGGGTCTGTCTGTGATGTCATAAAGGGCCTGCTGATCAATGGCCAGCTCTCTGATTGGCTGCTGTGTTTGATTGACAGATTGAATCTGGCAGCTGATTGGCTGTCTACCCTAAAGTGCATTACACACCCCTGATGGTACCACTGGCTAAGACTCCACCTCAGCTCATTGATTAATTATAAATTTAGAACAAATGATGGATGAAAGCAGGCAGGCCGGCCATTTTTTTTCACGCTCATTGGACTTGTTTAATGCAATGCACCTTTGTATATTCACATGCATTCGCTTCATGCTGTAACCACTGTGCATAAAAATTTGGAAACATGGCATACAGTGTATCATTTGCTGTCTAAGTCATGTTTCCCATATTTTCCATTGCAAGATACAAGCCGGTTTGAGTGTTTGGGGCACATTTTAGCTAAAATCATCCTACGGGGCCTAACTGCTTATGCCAAAGCCTGCCTAATTTGAATGGCGTAGTGGTCAATGCAACCTCCAAAAAAATCAGGACTTACTACCCCAATAACCTGCTAACTCACCCCTGAAATACTTACTTATTCACACTATTTTGTTCATTTGACTTGTTTCTAATTTGAAATGCCCATTTTTGTGGGGCCAGAAAGGTGCGTCTTTAAAAGGCGATTTCTACGATACCCCACTTTTGCGCGTCGGACCGCGACTTTTTCCGGAAACGCCGAAAAATCGCAATTTTCAGGAGAAACGAGACGTACATCCTCCCCCTCTGCCGCCCACCCACCCAACTGACAGCCAGCCAGCAGACAAGCACAGAGAGTTCCGTGGGTCTGTCTGTGATGTCATAAAAGGCCTGCTGATCAATGGCCAGCTCTCTGATTGGCTGCTGTGTTTGATTGACAGATTGAATCTGGCAGCTGATTGGCTGTCTACCCTAAAGTGCATTACACACCCCTGATGGTACCACTGGCTAAGACTCCACCTCAGCTCATTGATTAATTATAAATTTAGAACAAATGATGGATGAAAGCAGGCAGGCCGGCCATTTTTTTCACGCTCATTGGACTTGTTTAATGCAATGCACCTTTGTATATTCACATGCATTCGCTTCATGCTGTAACCACTGTGCATAAAAATTTGGAAACATGGCATACAGTGTATCATTTGCTGTCTAAGTCATGTTTCCCATATTTTCCATTGCAAGATACAAGCCGGTTTGAGTGTTTGGGGAACATTTTAGCTAAAATCATCCTACGGGGCCTAACTGCTTATGCTAAAGCCTGCCTATTTTGAATGGCGTAGTGGTCACTGCAACCTCCAAAAAAATCAGGACTTACTACCCCAATAACCTGCTAACTCACCCCTGAAATACTTACTTATTCACACTATTTTGTTCATTTGACTTGTTTCTAATTTGAAATGCCCATTTTTGTGGGGCCAGAAAGGTGCGTCTTTAAAAGGCGATTTCTACGATACCCCACTTTTGCGCGTCGGACCGCGACTTTTTCCGGAAACGCCGAAAAACCGCAATTTTCAGGAGAAACGAGACGTACATCCTCCCCCTCTGCCGCCCACCCACCCAACTGACAGCCAGCCAGCAGACAAGCACAGAGAGTTCCGTGGGTCTGTCTGTGATGTCATAAAGGGCCTGCTGATCAATGGCCAGCTCTCTGATTGGCTGCTGTGTTTGATTGACAGATTGAATCTGGCAGCTGATTGGCTGTCTACCCTAAAGTGCATTACACACCCCTGATGGTACCACTGGCTAAGACTCCACCTCAGCTCATTGATTAATTATAAATTTAGAACAAATGATGGATGAAAGCAGGCAAGCCGGCCATTTTTTTCACGCTCATTGGACTTGTTTAATGCAATGCACCTGTGTATATTCACATGCATTCACTTCATGCTGTAACCACTGTGCATAAAAATTTGGAAACATGGCATACAGTGTATCATTTGCTGTCTAAGTCATGTTTCCCATATTTTCCATTGCAAGATACAAGCCGGTTTGAGTGTTTGGGGCACATTTTAGCTAAAATCATCCTACGGGGCCTAAATGCTTATGCTAAAGCCTGCCTATTTTGAATGGCGTAGTGGTCACTGCAACCTCCAAAAAAATCAGGACTTACTACCCCAATAACCTGCTAACTCACCCCTGAAATACTTACTTATTCACACTATTTTGTTCATTTGACTTGTTTCTAATTTGAAATGCCCATTTTTGTGGGGCCAGAAAGGTGCGTCTTTAAAAGGCGATTTCTACGATACCCCACTTTTGCGCGTCGGACCGCGACTTTTTCCGGAAACGCCGAAAAACCGCAATTTTCAGGCGAAACGAGACGTACATCCACCCCCTCTGCCGCCCACCCACCCAACTGACAGCCAGCCAGCAGACAAGCACAGAGAGTTCCGTGGGTCTGTCTGTGATGTCATAAAGGGCCTGCTGATCAATGGCCAGCTCTCTGATTGGCTGCTGTGTTTGATTGACAGATTGAATCTGGCAGCTGATTGGCTGTCTGTGAACAGATACTAGGAGGAGGAGCTAAATCTAGGTGTGAAGAGAGATTAGGGGGAGGAGCTGAGTGTCACAGCTGCCTGACATACTATATAAGTAGTGAGAGGACTCATTAGAGCTTGCTCATTGAGAGAGAAGCTTGCATACTAAAGTGAAGCTTGAATATTTAAGTGACTTGTGAGTTGGAAACAGAAGCAGGTGAGTTATCTTGCATTCTGTCTGTCTTGTATTCTTTATCTGTCTATCTATATAGAGACTGTAATTTTGAGGGAGAAATCTTAGTGTGATTTTGGTTGTGCCTGTATCTGTATAGTGCATTGTTACTAGGTGTGAACAGATACTAGGAGGAGGAGCTAAATCTAGGTGTGAAGAGAGATTAGGGGGAGGAGCTGAGTGTCACAGCTGCCTGACATACTATATAAGTAGTGAGAGGACTCATTAGAGCTTGCTCATTGAGAGAGAAGCTTGCATACTAAAGTGAAGCTTGAATATTTAAGTGACTTGTGAGTTGGAAACAGAAGCAGGTGAGTTAGAATACAGAAAAAGGTGAGTTTGAACACAAAAGCCAAAACATATTATTATTGTTATTACCATACATCTGATACAATGTTTGGCCTGGTGCAGTGCAGTGGATGTAATGCATTTGTTTTGAGGGAGACATTCTGGAGACTCGGCTGCTGTCCAATCTGCAAACAATTTTCTTTGCTGCAGGAGGACATAGCTAAACTGCATGCTGAGCTACGTAGGATGTCTGTGTCCTTGCAACCACCACTGCCTCAGAGAGCCCCCAGAAGACATTCTGCCTGGACTGCTGTGGGCTCTGCAAGGCAGAGACTGACAGAGGGCATCAGACACATTCCCCAAGTGGTCACACTGCAAAACTCATATGCTGCTCTTGCAGGGTTGGAATGTATGACCAACATAGGCAATAAAGAACAGGAAGATATGAGGACTTCTACCTCTTCTAACTGTAGGACCAGGAAAATTTCACCTCCAAAAAGGACTACACTTCTTTTGGGAGATTCCATAATTAGAGGAGTTAATCTGGGAAATGATACTAAAGTAGAGAAACAAGTAAGGTGCTTACCTGGAGCCACAGCTCCAAGAGATAAAGAACGCATGCTAAGAATTGTAAAGGCAGCAAGAAAAGATGGGGAGGTGGATGTCATCGTCCACCTTGGCACAAATGACCTGGTTAATGCTGAAGTCATGGCCGTAAAAGATGAATTTAGAAAGTTAGGAACTGCTCTAAAACAGGTGGCAACCACTGTAACTTTTTCAGAAGTATTGCCAGTACACCAAGGGGAAGATAGAACTCTGAGAATTAGAAACTTCAATGTTTGGCTAAGGAATTGGTGCAACGAGGAGAGATTTGGATATTTAGGTCAAAGTCAAGCTACCTGGCAAGACAGAGCCTTATATAAAAGTGATGGCCTGCACCCATCTTCAAGGGGAACGAGAATATTAAGTGAGAAGTTTGGAAGCTTCATAAGCAACTATTTAAACTAGCAGAGGGGGGCAGTGAACCAAATAAGAATGAAGAAATCTGCTCCCCCAACCTAGAGGTATTGTCTCTGCAGGCAAATGGAACAGAAAGCCTATCCACTGCAACAGAAGATAATGCCGATCAAAACCGAATAGATATAGGCAGAAAGATGAACATAGCTAGCAGCAGGAGAAGCACAAACACAACTTTAAGAGCTATGTGTGCAAATGCTAGGAGCTTAGGAAATAAAATCCCAGAACTAATTGCAATAATGACAAGGGATGAACTGGATATTGTGGCTATTACAGAGACATGGTGCAATGAAAATCATGACTGGGACATAGCTATACCAGGATATACTTTATTTAGGAAGGACAGAATGGGAAAAATTGGAGGAGGGGTTGCAATATATGTGAAAAAATATATAAAGACTACCTTAATACAAAGTATTGAAGAAAAAACAGAGGCCCTTTGGGTGACCATAGAAACAGGGGAGAAGGCGATTCTTCGTATAGGGGTGATCTACAGACCTCCAGGTCAGGAAGAGGAACTAGACAAGAGCCTATTGCAGGACATCAATAAAATGGCATTAAAAGGAGAGGTGATAATCATGGGAGACTTTAATCTACCTGATGTAAACTGGGAGCTGCCTGTTGCAAGTTCCACCAGAAGTAGGGACATGCTGAATTCCTTGCAAGGAGCATCCCTCCAGCAATTGGTGAGGGAGCCCACTCGTAAGGACGCAATATTAGACTTAATACTTACAAATGGTGACAGAATATCTGACATAAATGTGGGTGAAAATCTGGGATCCAGTGACCATCAAGCAGTATGGTTCAAAATAAAGACAGAGACTGACTCATCGCACACAAAAACAAAGGTGTTAGATTTTAGGAAGGCTGATTTTGTAGAGATGGGAAACTCTGTAAGGGATTCTTTGGCAGAGTGGAAGAACGTAGAAGGAGTGCAGGATAAGTGGGAAAAATTAAAAAGTGCAATTCTAAAAGCAACAGAACTTTGTGTCAAAAGAGTTAGGAAAAACACAAGAAAAAGAAAGCCATTGTGGTTTGCAAAAGAAGTAGCAAGTATTGTGAAAGCAAAAAAGTTGGCCTTTAAGAAATTTAAGCAGACGCAGAAGAATGAGGACAAAGAGGTGTATCTTGTTAGACAGAAGGAGGCTAAGAAGGTAATCAGATGTGCAAAAGCACAGGCTGAAGAGAAAATGGCCCAGTCAGTGGGTAAAGGGGGGAAAACTTTTTTTAGGTATATAAGTGAAAGGAGAAAAACAAAAAGTGGAATAATTAGACTGAAGACAGAGAGTGGAAGTTTTCTTGAGGGGGACAATGTAATAGCAGATAATATTAATAATTATTTCTGCTCAGTATTCACTGCTGAAAGAGAGGGGAAGGGGCCACAGTTAAGTTGCAAGTATAGTCAGAAAACTGAGGGAGAGACAAGTACATTTACAGAGGAGAAAGTCCTCACAGAACTCTCAAAACTGAAAGTGGATAAATCAATGGGGCCAGATGGGATACATCCAAGGATACTAAAAGAGCTTAAAGGGGAGCTGGTAAAACCAATAACAGAATTATTCAACCAGTCACTAGCTACTGGAGTAATCCCAGAGGACTGGAAAACAGCGAATGTAGTCCCACTGCACAAAAGTGGAAGCAAGGAAGAGGTAAGCAACTATCGACCAGTGAGCCTTACATCAGTAGTAGGGAAATTGATGGAAACACTCTTAAAACAAAGAGTTGTAGAATATCTCAAAACCAGCAATTTACAGGATCCAAAACAGCATGGGTTTACTGGGGGAAGATCATGTCAAACAAATCTTATTGACTTTTTTGACTGGGTGACTAAAGTAATAGATCAAGGTGGGGCTGTAGATGTAGCTTATCTAGACTTTAGTAAAGCTTTTGACACTGTCCCACATCGCAGACTGTTAAATAAACTTGAAAGCTTGGGATTGGATTCTAAGATAGTTGAATGGATAAGAGCGTGGTTGCAGGACAGAAAACAGAGAGTTGTAGTAAATGGAGTACAGTCAAAGGAGGGAAAGGTTACAAGTGGAGTACCCCAGGGATCTGTACTTGGACCGGTGCTTTTTAATATCTTTATTGGTGATATTGCTAATGGAATTGAGGGTAAAATGTGCCTTTTTGCAGATGACACAAAGGTATGCAACAGGGTAGACACACCAGGAGGGGTAAAACAAATGATTGAGGATCTAGGCAGATTAGAGAAATGGTCAAGAGAATGGCAACTACAGTTTAATGCCAAAAAATGCAAAATCATGCACTTGGGTCTCAGAAATCCAAAGACTCAATATAGTATAAATGGCACTATAATGGAAACTACTGAGGAAGAGAGGGATCTAGGTGTCACCATTTCAGGGGACTTAAAAGCAGGTAGGCAATGTAACAAAGCAATGAAGAAGGCAAGTCAGATGCTTGGTTGCATAGGGAGAGGTATCAGCAGTAGAAAGAAAGAAGTTATAATGCCACTGTATAGGTCATTGGTACGACCTCACCTAGAGTATTGTGTTCAGTTCTGGAGGCCATATCTCCAGAAGGATATAAATACATTAGAGACTGTACAAAGAAGAGCAACTAAAATGGTGCATGGCCTACATCACAAAACGTACCAGGAAAGACTAAAAGATCTTAATATGTATACTTTAGAGCAGAGAAGGGAAAGGGGGGACATGATAGAAACTTTCAAATATATCAAGGGCTTTAACAAGGTACAGGTGGGAGACATTCTTCACAGGAAGAGGAGCAACAGAACACGAGGACATGCACTGAAACTAGAGGGAGGAAGATTCAGGGGAAATGCGAGGAAGAATTTTTTCACAGAAAGAGTAGTAGATAAGTGGAATAGCCTCCCAACAGAGGTGGTAGACGCAAATACAGTAGTACAATTTAAACATGCTTGGGATAAGCATATTGATATCCTTACAAAAAAATAAGGATCAAATATGGTTTGAGGTAACATGTTTAAAAAAAGGGGCAGACTAGATGGGCCAAGTGGTTCTTATCTGCCGTCAAATTCTATGTTTCTATGTTTCTACCCTAAAGTGCATTACACACCCCTGATGGTACCACTGGCTAAGACTCCACCTCAGCTCATTGATTAATTATAAATTTAGAACAAATGATGGATGAAAGCAGGCAGGCCGGCCATTTTTTTCACGCTCATTGGACTTGTTTAATGCAATGCACCTGTGTATATTCACATGCATTCACTTCATGCTGTAACCACTGTGCATAAAAATTTGGAAACATGGCATACAGTGTATCATTTGCTGTCTAAGTCATGTTTCCCATATTTTCCATTGCAAGATACAAGCCGGTTTGAGTGTTTGGGGCACATTTTAGCTAAAATCATCCTACGGGGCCTAAATGCTTATGCTAAAGCCTGCCTATTTTGAATGGCGTAGTGGTCACTGCAACCTCCAAAAAAATCAGGACTTACTACCCCAATAACCTGCTAACTCACCCCTGAAATACTTACTTATTCACACTATTTTGTTCATTTGACTTGTTTCTAATTTGAAATGCCCATTTTTGTGGGGCCAGAAAGGTGCGTCTTTAAAAGGCGATTTCTACGATACCCCACTTTTGCGCGTCGGACCGCGACTTTTTCCGGAAACGCCGAAAAACCGCAATTTTCAGGAGAAACGAGACGTACATCCTCCCCCTCTGCCGCCCACCCACCCAACTGACAGCCAGCCAGCAGACAAGCACAGAGAGTTCCGTGGGTCTGTCTGTGATGTCATAAAGGGCCTGCTGATCAATGGCCAGCTCTCTGATTGGCTGCTGTGTTTGATTGACAGATTGAATCTGGCAGCTGATTGGCTGTCTACCCTAAAGTGCATTACACACCCCTGATGGTACCACTGGCTAAGACTCCACCTCAGCTCATTGATTAATTATAAATTTAGAACAAATGATGGATGAAAGCAGGCAGGCCGGCCATTTTTTTCACGCTCATTGGACTTGTTTAATGCAATGCACCTGTGTATATTCACATGCATTCACTTCATGCTGTAACCACTGTGCATAAAAATTTGGAAACATGGCATACAGTGTATCATTTGCTGTCTAAGTCATGTTTCCCATATTTTCCATTGCAAGATACAAGCCGGTTTGAGTGTTTGGGGCACATTTTAGCTAAAATCATCCTACGGGGCCTAAATGCTTATGCTAAAGCCTGCCTATTTTGAATGGCGTAGTGGTCACTGCAACCTCCAAAAAAATCAGGACTTACTACCCCAATAACCTGCTAACTCACCCCTGAAATACTTACTTATTCACACTATTTTGTTCATTTGACTTGTTTCTAATTTGAAATGCCCATTTTTGTGGGGCCAGAAAGGTGCGTCTTTAAAAGGCGATTTCTACGATACCCCACTTTTGCGCGTCGGACCGCGACTTTTTCCGGAAACGCTGAAAAACCGCAATTTTCAGGAGAAACGAGACGTACATCCTCCCCCTCTGCCACCCACCCACCCAACTGACAGCCAGCCAGCAGACAAGCACAGAGAGTTCCGTGGGTCTGTCTGTGATGTCATAAAGGGCCTGCTGATCAATGGCCAGCTCTCTGATTGGCTGCTGTGTTTGATTGACAGATTGAATCTGGCAGCTGATTGGCTGTCTACCCTAAAGTGCATTACACACCCCTGATGGTACCACTGGCTAAGACTCCACCTCAGCTCATTGATTAATTATAAATTTAGAACAAATGATGGATGAAAGCAGGCAGGCCGGCCATTTTTTTCACGCTCATTGGACTTGTTTAATGCAATGCACCTTTGTATATTCACATGCATTCGCTTCATGCTGTAACCACTGTGCATAAAAATTTGGAAACATGGCATACAGTGTATCATTTGCTGTCTAAGTCATGTTTCCCATATTTTCCTTTGCAAGATACAAGCCGGTTTGAGTGTTTGGGGCACATTTTAGCTAAAATCATCCTACGGGGCCTAACTGCTTATGCCAAAGCCTGCCTAATTTGAATGGCGTAGTGGTCAATGCAACCTCCAAAAAAATCAGGACTTACTACCCCAATAACCTGCTAACTCACCCCTGAAATACTTACTTATTCACACTATTTTGTTCATTTGACTTGTTTCTAATTTGAAATGCCCATTTTTGTGGGGCCAGAAAGGTGCGTCTTTAAAAGGCGATTTCTACGATACCCCACTTTTGCGCGTCGGACCGCGACTTTTTCCGGAAACGCAGAAAAACCGCAATTTTCAGGAGAAACGAGACGTACATCCTCCCCCTCTGCCGCCCACCCACCCAACTGACAGCCAGCCAGCAGACAAGCACAGAGAGTTCCGTGGGTCTGTCTGTGATGTCATAAAGGGCCTGCTGATCAATGGCCAGCTCTCTGATTGGCTGCTGTGTTTGATTGACAGATTGAATCTGGCAGCTGATTGGCTGTCTACCCTAAAGTGCATTACACACCCCTGATGGTACCACTGGCTAAGACTCCACCTCAGCTCATTGATTAATTATAAATTTAGAACAAATGATGGATGAAAGCAGGCAGGCCGGCCATTTTTTTCACGCTCATTGGACTTGTTTAATGCAATGCACCTTTGTATATTCACATGCATTCGCTTCATGCTGTAACCACTGTGCATACAAATTTGGAAACATGGCATACAGTGTATCATTTGCTGTCTAAGTCATGTTTCCCATATTTTCCATTGCAAGATACAAGCCGGTTTGAGTGTTTGGGGAACATTTAAGCTAAAATCATCCTACGGGGCCTAACTGCTTATGCTAAAGCCTGCCTATTTTGAATGGCGTAGTGGTCACTGCAACCTCCAAAAAAATCAGGACTTACTACCCCAATAACCTGCTAACTCACCCCTGAAATACTTACTTATTCACACTATTTTGTTCATTTGACTTGTTTCTAATTTGAAATGCCCATTTTTGTGGGGCCAGAAAGGTGCGTCTTTAAAAGGCGATTTCTACGATACCCCACTTTTGCGCGTCGGACCGCGACTTTTTCCGGAAACGCCGAAAAACCGCAATTTTCAGGAGAAACGAGACGTACATCCTCCCCCTCTGCCGCCCACCCACCCAACTGACAGCCAGCCAGCAGACAAGCACAGAGAGTTCCGTGGGTCTGTCTGTGATGTCATAAAGGGCCTGCTGATCAATGGCCAGCTCTCTGATTGGCTGCTGTGTTTGATTGACAGATTGAATCTGGCAGCTGATTGGCTGTCTACCCTAAAGTGCATTACACACCCCTGATGGTACCACTGGCTAAGACTCCACCTCAGCTCATTGATTAATTATAAATTTAGAACAAATGATGGATGAAAGCAGGCAAGCCGGCCATTTTTTTCACGCTCATTGGACTTGTTTAATGCAATGCACCTGTGTATATTCACATGCATTCACTTCATGCTGTAACCACTGTGCATAAAAATTTGGAAACATGGCATACAGTGTATCATTTGCTGTCTAAGTCATGTTTCCCATATTTTCCATTGCAAGATACAAGCCGGTTTGAGTGTTTGGGGCACATTTTAGCTAAAATCATCCTACGGGGCCTAAATGCTTATGCTAAAGCCTGCCTATTTTGAATGGCGTAGTGGTCACTGCAACCTCCAAAAAAATCAGGACTTACTACCCCAATAACCTGCTAACTCACCCCTGAAATACTTACTTATTCACACTATTTTGTTCATTTGACTTGTTTCTAATTTGAAATGCCCATTTTTGTGGGGCCAGAAAGGTGCGTCTTTAAAAGGCGATTTCTACGATACCCCACTTTTGCGCGTCGGACCGCGACTTTTTCCGGAAACGCAGAAAAACCGCAATTTTCAGGCGAAACGAGACGTACATCCACCCCCTCTGCCGCCCACCCACCCAACTGACAGCCAGCCAGCAGACAAGCACAGAGAGTTCCGTGGGTCTGTCTGTGATGTCATAAAGGGCCTGCTGATCAATGGCCAGCTCTCTGATTGGCTGCTGTGTTTGATTGACAGATTGAATCTGGCAGCTGATTGGCTGTCTACCCTAAAGTGCATTACACACCCCTGATGGTACCACTGGCTAAGACTCCACCTCAGCTCATTGATTAATTATAAATTTAGAACAAATGATGGATGAAAGCAGGCAGGCCGGCCATTTTTTTCACGCTCATTGGACTTGTTTAATGCAATGCACCTGTGTATATTCACATGCATTCACTTCATGCTGTAACCACTGTGCATAAAAATTTGGAAACATGGCATACAGTGTATCATTTGCTGTCTAAGTCATGTTTCCCATATTTTCCATTGCAAGATACAAGCCGGTTTGAGTGTTTGGGGCACATTTTAGCTAAAATCATCCTACGGGGCCTAAATGCTTATGCTAAAGCCTGCCTATTTTGAATGGCGTAGTGGTCACTGCAACCTCCAAAAAAATCAGGACTTACTACCCCAATAACCTGCTAACTCACCCCTGAAATACTTACTTATTCACACTATTTTGTTCATTTGACTTGTTTCTAATTTGAAATGCCCATTTTTGTGGGGCCAGAAAGGTGCGTCTTTAAAAGGCGATTTCTACGATACCCCACTTTTGCGCGTCGGACCGCGACTTTTTCCGGAAACGCCGAAAAACCGCAATTTTCAGGAGAAACGAGACGTACATCCTCCCCCTCTGCCGCCCACCCACCCAACTGACAGCCAGCCAGCAGACAAGCACAGAGAGTTCCGTGGGTCTGTCTGTGATGTCATAAAGGGCCTGCTGATCAATGGCCAGCTCTCTGATTGGCTGCTGTGTTTGATTGACAGATTGAATCTGGCAGCTGATTGGCTGTCTACCCTAAAGTGCATTACACACCCCTGATGGTACCACTGGCTAAGACTCCACCTCAGCTCATTGATTAATTATAAATTTAGAACAAATGATGGATGAAAGCAGGCAAGCCGGCCATTTTTTTCACGCTCATTGGACTTGTTTAATGCAATGCACCTGTGTATATTCACATGCATTCACTTCATGCTGTAACCACTGTGCATAAAAATTTGGAAACATGGCATACAGTGTATCATTTGCTGTCTAAGTCATGTTTCCCATATTTTCCATTGCAAGATACAAGCCGGTTTGAGTGTTTGGGGCACATTTTAGCTAAAATCATCCTACGGGGCCTAAATGCTTATGCTAAAGCCTGCCTATTTTGAATGGCGTAGTGGTCACTGCAACCTCCAAAAAAATCAGGACTTACTACCCCAATAACCTGCTAACTCACCCCTGAAATACTTACTTATTCACACTATTTTGTTCATTTGACTTGTTTCTAATTTGAAATGCCCATTTTTGTGGGGCCAGAAAGGTGCGTCTTTAAAAGGCGATTTCTACGATACCCCACTTTTGCGCGTCGGACCGCGACTTTTTCCGGAAACGCAGAAAAACCGCAATTTTCAGGCGAAACGAGACGTACATCCACCCCCTCTGCCGCCCACCCACCCAACTGACAGCCAGCCAGCAGACAAGCACAGAGAGTTCCGTGGGTCTGTCTGTGATGTCATAAAGGGCCTGCTGATCAATGGCCAGCTCTCTGATTGGCTGCTGTGTTTGATTGACAGATTGAATCTGGCAGCTGATTGGCTGTCTACCCTAAAGTGCATTACACACCCCTGATGGTACCACTGGCTAAGACTCCACCTCAGCTCATTGATTAATTATAAATTTAGAACAAATGATGGATGAAAGCAGGCAGGCCGGCCATTTTTTTCACGCTCATTGGACTTGTTTAATGCAATGCACCTTTGTATATTCACATGCATTCGCTTCATGCTGTAACCACTGTGCATACAAATTTGGAAACATGGCATACAGTGTATCATTTGCTGTCTAAGTCATGTTTCCCATATTTTCCATTGCAAGATACAAGCCGGTTTGAGTGTTTGGGGCACATTTTAGCTAAAATCATCCTACGGGGCCTAACTGCTTATGCCAAAGCCTGCCTATTTTGAATGGCGTAGTGGTCAATGCAACCTCCAAAAAAATCAGGACTTACTACCCCAATAACCTGCTAACTCACCCCTGAAATACTTACTTATTCACACTATTTTGTTCATTTGACTTGTTTCTAATTTGAAATGCCCATTTTTGTGGGGCCAGAAAGGTGCGTCTTTAAAAGGCGATTTCTACGATACCCCACTTTTGCGCGTCGGACCGCGACTTTTTCCGGAAACGCCGAAAAACCGCAATTTTCAGGAGAAACGAGACGTACATCCTCCCCCTCTGCCGCCCACCCACCCAACTGACAGCCAGCCAGCAGACAAGCACAGAGAGTTCCGTGGGTCTGTCTGTGATGTCATAAAGGGCCTGCTGATCAATGGCCAGCTCTCTGATTGGCTGCTGTGTTTGATTGACAGATTGAATCTGGCAGCTGATTGGCTGTCTACCCTAAAGTGCATTACACACCCCTGATGGTACCACTGGCTAAGACTCCACCTCAGCTCATTGATTAATTATAAATTTAGAACAAATGATGGATGAAAACAGGCAGGCCGGCCATTTTTTTCACGCTCATTGGACTTGTTTAATGCAATGCACCTTTGTATATTCACATGCATTCGCTTCATGCTGTAACCACTGTGCATAAAAATTTGGAAACATGGCATACAGTGTATCATTTGCTGTCTAAGTCATGTTTCCCATATTTTCCATTGCAAGATACAAGCCGGTTTGAGTGTTTGGGGCACATTTTAGCTAAAATCATCCTACGGGGCCTAACTGCTTATGCTAAAGCCTGCCTATTTTGAATGGCGTAGTGGTCACTGCAACCTCCAAAAAAATCAGGACTTACTACCTCAATAACCTGCTAACTCACCCCTGAAATACTTACTTATTCACACTATTTTGTTCATTTGACTTGTTTCTAATTTGAAATGCCCATTTTTGTGGGGCCAGAAAGGTGCGTCTTTAAAAGGCGATTTCTACGATACCCCACTTTTGCGCGTCGGACCGCGACTTTTTCCGGAAACGCAGAAAAAACGCAATTTTCAGGAGAAACGAGACGTACATCCTCCCCCTCTGCCGCCCACCCACCCAACTGACAGCCAGCCAGCAGACAAGCACAGAGAGTTCCGTGGGTCTGTCTGTGATGTCATAAAGGGCCTGCTGATCAATGGCCAGCTCTCTGATTGGCTGCTGTGTTTGATTGACAGATTGAATCTGGCAGCTGATTGGCTGTCTACCCTAAAGTGCATTACACACCCCTGATGGTACCACTGGCTAAGACTCCACTTCAGCTCATTGATTAATTATAAATTTAGAACAAATGATGGATGAAAGCAGGCAGGCCGGCCATTTTTTTCACGCTCATTAGACTTGTTTAATGCAATGCACCTTTGTATATTCACATGCATTCGCTTCATGCTGTAACCACTGTGCATAAAAATTTGGAAACATGGCATACAGTGTATCATTTGCTGTCTAAGTCATGTTTCCCATATTTTCCATTGCAAGATACAAGCCGGTTTGAGTGTTTGGGGCACATTTTAGCTAAAATCATCCTACGGGGCCTAACTGCTTATGCTAAAGCCTGCCTATTTTGAATGGCGTAGTGGTCACTGCAACCTCCAAAAAAATCAGGACTTACTACCCCAATAACCTGCTAACTCACCCCTGAAATACTTACTTATTCACACTATTTTGTTCATTTGACTTGTTTCTAATTTGAAATGCCCATTTTTGTGGGGCCAGAAAGGTGCGTCTTTAAAAGGCGATTTCTACGATACCCCACTTTTGCGCGTCGGACCGCGACTTTTTCCGGAAACGCTGAAAAACCGCAATTTTCAGGAGAAACGAGACGTACATCCTCCCCCTCTGCCGCCCACCCACCCAACTGACAGCCAGCCAGC
This sequence comes from Crinia signifera, assembly GCF_055691185.1. Lineage (NCBI taxonomy): Eukaryota > Metazoa > Chordata > Amphibia > Anura > Myobatrachidae > Crinia > Crinia signifera. The sequence continues at coordinate 687,665 of NW_028142730.1, read as the reverse complement.
AGACAAGCACAGAGAGTTCCGTGGGTCTGTCTGTGATGTCATAAAGGGCCTGCTGATCAATGGCCAGCTCTCTGATTGGCTGCTGTGTTTGATTGACAGATTGAATCTGGCAGCTGATTGGCTGTCTACCCTAAAGTGCATTACACACCCCTGATGGTACCACTGGCTAAGACTCCACCTCAGCTCATTGATTAATTATAAATTTAGAACAAATGATGGATGAAAGCAGGCAGGCCGGCCATTTTTTTCACGCTCATTGGACTTGTTTAATGCAATGCACCTTTGTATATTCACATGCATTCGCTTCATGCTGTAACCACTGTGCATAAAAATTTGGAAACATGGCATACAGTGTATCATTTGCTGTCTAAGTCATGTTTCCCATATTTTCCATTGCAAGATACAAGCCGGTTTGAGTGTTTGGGGCACATTTTAGCTAAAATCATCCTACGGGGCCTAACTGCTTATGCTAAAGCCTGCCTATTTTGAATGGCGTAGTGGTCACTGCAACCTCCAAAAAAATCAGGACTTACTACCCCAATAACCTGCTAACTCAACCCCTGAAATACTTACTTATTCACACTATTTTGTTCATTTGACTTGTTTCTAATTTGAAATGCCCATTTTTGTGGGGCCAGAAAGGTGCGTCTTTAAAAGGCGATTTCTACGATACCCCACTTTTGCGCGTCGGACCGCGACTTTTTCCGGAAACGCAGAAAAACCGCAATTTTCAGGAGAAACGAGACGTACATCCTCCCCCTCTGCCGCCCACCCACCCAACTGACAGCCAGCCAGCAGACAAGCACAGAGAGTTCCGTGGGTCTGTCTGTGATGTCATAAAGGGCCTGCTGATCAATGGCCAGCTCTCTGATTGGCTGCTGTGTTTGATTGACAGATTGAATCTGGCAGCTGATTGGCTGTCTACCCTAAAGTGCATTACACACCCCTGATGGTACCACTGGCTAAGACTCCACCTCAGCTCATTGATTAATTATAAATTTAGAACAAATGATGGATGAAAGCAGGCAGGCCGGCCATTTTTTTCACGCTCATTGGACTTGTTTAATGCAATGCACCTTTGTATATTCACATGCATTCGCTTCATGCTGTAACCACTGTGCATACAAATTTGGAAACATGGCATACAGTGTATCATTTGCTGTCTAAGTCATGTTTCCCATATTTTCCATTGCAAGATACAAGCCGGTTTGAGTGTTTGGGGAACATTTAAGCTAAAATCATCCTACGGGGCCTAACTGCTTATGCTAAAGCCTGCCTATTTTGAATGGCGTAGTGGTCACTGCAACCTCCAAAAAAATCAGGACTTACTACCCCAATAACCTGCTAACTCACCCCTGAAATACTTACTTATTCACACTATTTTGTTCATTTGACTTGTTTCTAATTTGAAATGCCCATTTTTGTGGGGCCAGAAAGGTGCGTCTTTAAAAGGCGATTTCTACGATACCCCACTTTTGCGCGTCGGACCGCGACTTTTTCCGGAAACGCCGAAAAACCGCAATTTTCAGGAGAAACGAGACGTACATCCTCCCCCTCTGCCGCCCACCCACCCAACTGACAGCCAGCCAGCAGACAAGCACAGAGAGTTCCGTGGGTCTGTCTGTGATGTCATAAAGGGCCTGCTGATCAATGGCCAGCTCTCTGATTGGCTGCTGTGTTTGATTGACAGATTGAATCTGGCAGCTGATTGGCTGTCTACCCTAAAGTGCATTACACACCCCTGATGGTACCACTGGCTAAGACTCCACCTCAGCTCATTGATTAATTATAAATTTAGAACAAATGATGGATGAAAGCAGGCAAGCCGGCCATTTTTTTCACGCTCATTGGACTTGTTTAATGCAATGCACCTGTGTATATTCACATGCATTCACTTCATGCTGTAACCACTGTGCATAAAAATTTGGAAACATGGCATACAGTGTATCATTTGCTGTCTAAGTCATGTTTCCCATATTTTCCATTGCAAGATACAAGCCGGTTTGAGTGTTTGGGGCACATTTTAGCTAAAATCATCCTACGGGGCCTAAATGCTTATGCTAAAGCCTGCCTATTTTGAATGGCGTAGTGGTCACTGCAACCTCCAAAAAAATCAGGACTTACTACCCCAATAACCTGCTAACTCACCCCTGAAATACTTACTTATTCACACTATTTTGTTCATTTGACTTGTTTCTAATTTGAAATGCCCATTTTTGTGGGGCCAGAAAGGTGCGTCTTTAAAAGGCGATTTCTACGATACCCCACTTTTGCGCGTCGGACCGCGACTTTTTCCGGAAACGCAGAAAAACCGCAATTTTCAGGCGAAACGAGACGTACATCCACCCCCTCTGCCGCCCACCCACCCAACTGACAGCCAGCCAGCAGACAAGCACAGAGAGTTCCGTGGGTCTGTCTGTGATGTCATAAAGGGCCTGCTGATCAATGGCCAGCTCTCTGATTGGCTGCTGTGTTTGATTGACAGATTGAATCTGGCAGCTGATTGGCTGTCTACCCTAAAGTGCATTACACACTCCTGATGGTACCACTGGCTAAGACTCCACCTCAGCTCATTGATTAATTATAAATTTAGAACAAATGATGGATGAAAGCAGGCAAGCCGGCCATTTTTTTCACGCTCATTGGACTTGTTTAATGCAATGCACCTGTGTATATTCACATGCATTCACTTCATGCTGTAACCACTGTGCATAAAAATTTGGAAACATGGCATACAGTGTATCATTTGCTGTCTAAGTCATGTTTCCCATATTTTCCATTGCAAGATACAAGCCGGTTTGAGTGTTTGGGGCACATTTTAGCTAAAATCATCCTACGGGGCCTAAATGCTTATGCTAAAGCCTGCCTATTTTGAATGGCGTAGTGGTCACTGCAACCTCCAAAAAAATCAGGACTTACTACCCCAATAACCTGCTAACTCACCCCTGAAATACTTACTTATTCACACTATTTTGTTCATTTGACTTGTTTCTAATTTGAAATGCCCATTTTTGTGGGGCCAGAAAGGTGCGTCTTTAAAAGGCGATTTCTACGATACCCCACTTTTGCGCGTCGGACCGCGACTTTTTCCGGAAACGCAGAAAAACCGCAATTTTCAGGCGAAACGAGACGTACATCCACCCCCTCTGCCGCCCACCCACCCAACTGACAGCCAGCCAGCAGACAAGCACAGAGAGTTCCGTGGGTCTGTCTGTGATGTCATAAAGGGCCTGCTGATCAATGGCCAGCTCTCTGATTGGCTGCTGTGTTTGATTGACAGATTGAATCTGGCAGCTGATTGGCTGTCTACCCTAAAGTGCATTACACACCCCTGATGGTACCACTGGCTAAGACTCCACCTCAGCTCATTGATTAATTATAAATTTAGAACAAATGATGGATGAAAGCAGGCAGGCCGGCCATTTTTTTCACGCTCATTGGACTTGTTTAATGCAATGCACCTGTGTATATTCACATGCATTCACTTCATGCTGTAACCACTGTGCATAAAAATTTGGAAACATGGCATACAGTGTATCATTTGCTGTCTAAGTCATGTTTCCCATATTTTCCATTGCAAGATACAAGCCGGTTTGAGTGTTTGGGGCACATTTTAGCTAAAATCATCCTACGGGGCCTAAATGCTTATGCTAAAGCCTGCCTATTTTGAATGGCGTAGTGGTCACTGCAACCTCCAAAAAAATCAGGACTTACTACCCCAATAACCTGCTAACTCACCCCTGAAATACTTACTTATTCACACTATTTTGTTCATTTGACTTGTTTCTAATTTGAAATGCCCATTTTTGTGGGGCCAGAAAGGTGCGTCTTTAAAAGGCGATTTCTACGATACCCCACTTTTGCGCGTCGGACCGCGACTTTTTCCGGAAACGCCGAAAAACCGCAATTTTCAGGATAAACGAGACGTACATCCTCCCCCTCTGCCGCCCACCCACCCAACTGACAGCCAGCCAGCAGACAAGCACAGAGAGTTCCGTGGGTCTGTCTGTGATGTCATAAAGGGCCTGCTGATCAATGGCCAGCTCTCTGATTGGCTGCTGTGTTTGATTGACAGATTGAATCTGGCAGCTGATTGGCTGTCTACCCTAAAGTGCATTACACACCCCTGATGGTACCACTGGCTAAGACTCCACCTCAGCTCATTGATTAATTATAAATTTAGAACAAATGATGGATGAAAGCAGGCAGGCCGGCCATTTTTTTCACGCTCATTGGACTTGTTTAATGCAATGCACCTGTGTATATTCACATGCATTCACTTCATGCTGTAACCACTGTGCATAAAAATTTGGAAACATGGCATACAGTGTATCATTTGCTGTCTAAGTCATGTTTCCCATATTTTCCATTGCAAGATACAAGCCGGTTTGAGTGTTTGGGGCACATTTTAGCTAAAATCATCCTACGGGGCCTAAATGCTTATGCTAAAGCCTGCCTATTTTGAATGGCGTAGTGGTCACTGCAACCTCCAAAAAAATCAGGACTTACTACCCCAATAACCTGCTAACTCACCCCTGAAATACTTACTTATTCACACTATTTTGTTCATTTGACTTGTTTCTAATTTGAAATGCCCATTTTTGTGGGGCCAGAAAGGTGCGTCTTTAAAAGGCGATTTCTACGATACCCCACTTTTGCGCGTCGGACCGCGACTTTTTCCGGAAACGCTGAAAAACCGCAATTTTCAGGAGAAACGAGACGTACATCCTCCCCCTCTGCCACCCACCCACCCAACTGACAGCCAGCCAGCAGACAAGCACAGAGAGTTCCGTGGGTCTGTCTGTGATGTCATAAAGGGCCTGCTGATCAATGGCCAGCTCTCTGATTGGCTGCTGTGTTTGATTGACAGATTGAATCTGGCAGCTGATTGGCTGTCTACCCTAAAGTGCATTACACACCCCTGATGGTACCACTGGCTAAGACTCCACCTCAGCTCATTGATTAATTATAAATTTAGAACAAATGATGGATGAAAGCAGGCAGGCCGGCCATTTTTTTCACGCTCATTGGACTTGTTTAATGCAATGCACCTTTGTATATTCACATGCATTCGCTTCATGCTGTAACCACTGTGCATAAAAATTTGGAAACATGGCATACAGTGTATCATTTGCTGATGAAGTCATGTTTCCCATATTTTCCTTTGCAAGATACAAGCCGGTTTGAGTGTTTGGGGCACATTTTAGCTAAAATCATCCTACGGGGCCTAACTGCTTATGCCAAAGCCTGCCTAATTTGAATGGCGTAGTGGTCAATGCAACCTCCAAAAAAATCAGGACTTACTACCCCAATAACCTGCTAACTCACCCCTGAAATACTTACTTATTCACACTATTTTGTTCATTTGACTTGTTTCTAATTTGAAATGCCCATTTTTGTGGGGCCAGAAAGGTGCGTCTTTAAAAGGCGATTTCTACGATACCCCACTTTTGCGCGTCGGACCGCGACTTTTTCCGGAAACGCAGAAAAACCGCAATTTTCAGGAGAAACGAGACGTACATCCTCCCCCTCTGCCGCCCACCCACCCAACTGACAGCCAGCCAGCAGACAAGCACAGAGAGTTCCGTGGGTCTGTCTGTGATGTCATAAAGGGCCTGCTGATCAATGGCCAGCTCTCTGATTGGCTGCTGTGTTTGATTGACAGATTGAATCTGGCAGCTGATTGGCTGTCTACCCTAAAGTGCATTACACACCCCTGATGGTACCACTGGCTAAGACTCCACCTCAGCTCATTGATTAATTATAAATTTAGAACAAATGATGGATGAAAGCAGGCAGGCCGGCCATTTTTTTCACGCTCATTGGACTTGTTTAATGCAATGCACCTTTGTATATTCACATGCATTCGCTTCATGCTGTAACCACTGTGCATACAAATTTGGAAACATGGCATACAGTGTATCATTTGCTGTCTAAGTCATGTTTCCCATATTTTCCATTGCAAGATACAAGCCGGTTTGAGTGTTTGGGGAACATTTTAGCTAAAATCATCCTACGGGGCCTAACTGCTTATGCTAAAGCCTGCCTATTTTGAATGGCGTAGTGGTCACTGCAACCTCCAAAAAAATCAGGACTTACTACCCCAATAACCTGCTAACTCACCCCTGAAATACTTACTTATTCACACTATTTTGTTCATTTGACTTGTTTCTAATTTGAAATGCCCATTTTTGTGGGGCCAGAAAGGTGCGTCTTTAAAAGGCGATTTCTACGATACCCCACTTTTGCGCGTCGGACCGCGACTTTTTCCGGAAACGCCGAAAAACCGCAATTTTCAGGAGAAACGAGACGTACATCCTCCCCCTCTGCCGCCCACCCACCCAACTGACAGCCAGCCAGCAGACAAGCACAGAGAGTTCCGTGGGTCTGTCTGTGATGTCATAAAGGGCCTGCTGATCAATGGCCAGCTCTCTGATTGGCTGCTGTGTTTGATTGACAGATTGAATCTGGCAGCTGATTGGCTGTCTACCCTAAAGTGCATTACACACCCCTGATGGTACCACTGGCTAAGACTCCACCTCAGCTCATTGATTAATTATAAATTTAGAACAAATGATGGATGAAAGCAGGCAAGCCGGCCATTTTTTTCACGCTCATTGGACTTGTTTAATGCAATGCACCTGTGTATATTCACATGCATTCACTTCATGCTGTAACCACTGTGCATAAAAATTTGGAAACATGGCATACAGTGTATCATTTGCTGTCTAAGTCATGTTTCCCATATTTTCCATTGCAAGATACAAGCCGGTTTGAGTGTTTGGGGCACATTTTAGCTAAAATCATCCTACGGGGCCTAAATGCTTATGCTAAAGCCTGCCTATTTTGAATGGCGTAGTGGTCACTGCAACCTCCAAAAAAATCAGGACTTACTACCCCAATAACCTGCTAACTCACCCCTGAAATACTTACTTATTCACACTATTTTGTTCATTTGACTTGTTTCTAATTTGAAATGCCCATTTTTGTGGGGCCAGAAAGGTGCGTCTTTAAAAGGCGATTTCTACGATACCCCACTTTTGCGCGTCGGACCGCGACTTTTTCCGGAAACGCTGAAAAACCGCAATTTTCAGGAGAAACGAGACGTACATCCTCCCCCTCTGCCGCCCACCCACCCAACTGACAGCCAGCCAGCAGACAAGCACAGAGAGTTCCGTGGGTCTGTCTGTGATGTCATAAAGGGCCTGCTGATCAATGGCCAGCTCTCTGATTGGCTGCTGTGTTTGATTGACAGATTGAATCTGGCAGCTGATTGGCTGTCTACCCTAAAGTGCATTACACACCCCTGATGGTACCACTGGCTAAGACTCCACCTCAGCTCATTGATTAATTATAAATTTAGAACAAATGATGGATGAAAGCAGGCAGGCCGGCCATTTTTTTCACGCTCATTGGACTTGTTTAATGCAATGCACCTTTGTATATTCACATGCATTCGCTTCATGCTGTAACCACTGTGCATACAAATTTGGAAACATGGCATACAGTGTATCATTTGCTGTCTAAGTCATGTTTCCCATATTTTCCATTGCAAGATACAAGCCGGTTTGAGTGTTTGGGGCACATTTTAGCTAAAATCATCCTACGGGGCCTAACTGCTTATGCTAAAGCCTGCCTATTTTGAATGGCGTAGTGGTCACTGCAACCTCCAAAAAAATCAGGACTTACTACCTCAATAACCTGCTAACTCACCCCTGAAATACTTACTTATTCACACTATTTTGTTCATTTGACTTGTTTCTAATTTGAAATGCCCATTTTTGTGGGGCCAGAAAGGTGCGTCTTTAAAAGGCGATTTCTACGATACCCCACTTTTGCGCGTCGGACCGCGACTTTTTCCGGAAACGCAGAAAAAACGCAATTTTCAGGAGAAACGAGACGTACATCCTCCCCCTCTGCCGCCCACCCACCCAACTGACAGCCAGCCAGCAGACAAGCACAGAGAGTTCCGTGGGTCTGTCTGTGATGTCATAAAGGGCCTGCTGATCAATGGCCAGCTCTCTGATTGGCTGCTGTGTTTGATTGACAGATTGAATCTGGCAGCTGATTGGCTGTCTACCCTAAAGTGCATTACACACCCCTGATGGTACCACTGGCTAAGACTCCACTTCAGCTCATTGATTAATTATAAATTTAGAACAAATGATGGATGAAAGCAGGCAGGCCGGCCATTTTTTTCACGCTCATTAGACTTGTTTAATGCAATGCACCTTTGTATATTCACATGCATTCGCTTCATGCTGTAACCACTGTGCATAAAAATTTGGAAACATGGCATACAGTGTATCATTTGCTGTCTAAGTCATGTTTCCCATATTTTCCATTGCAAGATACAAGCCGGTTTGAGTGTTTGGGGCACATTTTAGCTAAAATCATCCTACGGGGCCTAAATGCTTATGCTAAAGCCTGCCTATTTTGAATGGCGTAGTGGTCACTGCAACCTCCAAAAAAATCAGGACTTACTACCCCAATAACCTGCTAACTCACCCCTGAAATACTTACTTATTCACACTATTTTGTTCATTTGACTTGTTTCTAATTTGAAATGCCCATTTTTGTGGGGCCAGAAAGGTGCGTCTTTAAAAGGCGATTTCTACGATACCCCACTTTTGCGCGTCGGACCGCGACTTTTTCCGGAAACGCTGAAAAACCGCAATTTTCAGGAGAAACGAGACGTACATCCTCCCCCTCTGCCGCCCACCCACCCAACTGACAGCCAGCCAGCAGACAAGCACAGAGAGTTCCGTGGGTCTGTCTGTGATGTCATAAAGGGCCTGCTGATCAATGGCCAGCTCTCTGATTGGCTGCTGTGTTTGATTGACAGATTGAATCTGGCAGCTGATTGGCTGTCTACCCTAAAGTGCATTACACACCCCTGATGGTACCACTGGCTAAGACTCCACCTCAGCTCATTGATTAATTATAAATTTAGAACAAATGATGGATGAAAGCAGGCAGGCCGGCCATTTTTTTCACGCTCATTGGACTTGTTTAATGCAATGCACCTTTGTATATTCACATGCATTCGCTTCATGCTGTAACCACTGTGCATACAAATTTGGAAACATGGCATACAGTGTATCATTTGCTGTCTAAGTCATGTTTCCCATATTTTCCATTGCAAGATACAAGCCGGTTTGAGTGTTTGGGGCACATTTTAGCTAAAATCATCCTACGGGGCCTAACTGCTTATGCTAAAGCCTGCCTATTTTGAATGGCGTAGTGGTCACTGCAACCTCCAAAAAAATCAGGACTTACTACCTCAATAACCTGCTAACTCACCCCTGAAATACTTACTTATTCACACTATTTTGTTCATTTGACTTGTTTCTAATTTGAAATGCCCATTTTTGTGGGGCCAGAAAGGTGCGTCTTTAAAAGGCGATTTCTACGATACCCCACTTTTGCGCGTCGGACCGCGACTTTTTCCGGAAACGCAGAAAAAACGCAATTTTCAGGAGAAACGAGACGTACATCCTCCCCCTCTGCCGCCCACCCACCCAACTGACAGCCAGCCAGCAGACAAGCACAGAGAGTTCCGTGGGTCTGTCTGTGATGTCATAAAGGGCCTGCTGATCAATGGCCAGCTCTCTGATTGGCTGCTGTGTTTGATTGACAGATTGAATCTGGCAGCTGATTGGCTGTCTACCCTAAAGTGCATTACACACCCCTGATGGTACCACTGGCTAAGACTCCACTTCAGCTCATTGATTAATTATAAATTTAGAACAAATGATGGATGAAAGCAGGCAGGCCGGCCATTTTTTTCACGCTCATTAGACTTGTTTAATGCAATGCACCTTTGTATATTCACATGCATTCGCTTCATGCTGTAACCACTGTGCATAAAAATTTGGAAACATGGCATACAGTGTATCATTTGCTGTCTAAGTCATGTTTCCCATATTTTCCATTGCAAGATACAAGCCGGTTTGAGTGTTTGGGGCACATTTTAGCTAAAATCATCCTACGGGGCCTAACTGCTTATGCTAAAGCCTGCCTATTTTGAATGGCGTAGTGGTCACTGCAACCTCCAAAAAAATCAGGACTTACTACCCCAATAACCTGCTAACTCACCCCTGAAATACTTACTTATTCACACTATTTTGTTCATTTGACTTGTTTCTAATTTGAAATGCCCATTTTTGTGGGGCCAGAAAGGTGCGTCTTTAAAAGGCGATTTCTACGATACCCCACTTTTGCGCGTCGGACCGCGACTTTTTCCGGAAACGCTGAAAAACCGCAATTTTCAGGAGAAACGAGACGTACATCCTCCCCCTCTGCCGCCCACCCACCCAACTGACAGCCAGCCAGCAGACAAGCACAGAGAGTTCCGTGGGTCTGTCTGTGATGTCATAAAGGGCCTGCTGATCAATGGCCAGCTCTCTGATTGGCTGCTGTGTTTGATTGACAGATTGAATCTGGCAGCTGATTGGCTGTCTACCCTAAAGTGCATTACACACCCCTGATGGTACCACTGGCTAAGACTCCACCTCAGCTCATTGATTAATTATAAATTTAGAACAAATGATGGATGAAAGCAGGCAGGCCGGCCATTTTTTTCACGCTCATTGGACTTGTTTAATGCAATGCACCTTTGTATATTCACATGCATTCGCTTCATGCTGTAACCACTGTGCATAAAAATTTGGAAACATGGCATACAGTGTATCATTTGCTGTCTAAGTCATGTTTCCCATATTTTCCATTGCAAGATACAAGCCGGTTTGAGTGTTTGGGGCACATTTTAGCTAAAATCATCCTACGGGGCCTAACTGCTTATGCTAAAGCCTGCCTATTTTGAATGGCGTAGTGGTCACTGCAACCTCCAAAAAAATCAGGACTTACTACCCCAATAACCTGCTAACTCACCCCTGAAATACTTACTTATTCACACTATTTTGTTCATTTGACTTGTTTCTAATTTGAAATGCCCATTTTTGTGGGGCCAGAAAGGTGCGTCTTTAAAAGGCGATTTCTACGATACCCCACTTTTGCGCGTCGGACCGCGACTTTTTCCGGAAACGCCGAAAAACCGCAATTTTCAGGAGAAACGAGACGTACATCCTCCCCCTCTGCCGCCCACCCACCCAACTGACAGCCAGCCAGCAGACAAGCACAGAGAGTTCCGTGGGTCTGTCTGTGATGTCATAAAGGGCCTGCTGATCAATGGCCAGCTCTCTGATTGGCTGCTGTGTTTGATTGACAGATTGAATCTGGCAGCTGATTGGCTGTCTACCCTAAAGTGCATTACACACCCCTGATGGTACCACTGGCTAAGACTCCACCTCAGCTCATTGATTAATTATAAATTTAGAACAAATGATGGATGAAAACAGGCAGGCCGGCCATTTTTTTCACGCTCATTGGACTTGTTTAATGCAATGCACCTTTGTATATTCACATGCATTCGCTTCATGCTGTAACCACTGTGCATAAAAATTTGGAAACATGGCATACAGTGTATCATTTGCTGTCTAAGTCATGTTTCCCATATTTTCCATTGCAAGATACAAGCCGGTTTGAGTGTTTGGGGCACATTTTAGCTAAAATCATCCTACGGGGCCTAACTGCTTATGCTAAAGCCTGCCTATTTTGAATGGCGTAGTGGTCACTGCAACCTCCAAAAAAATCAGGACTTACTACCTCAATAACCTGCTAACTCACCCCTGAAATACTTACTTATTCACACTATTTTGTTCATTTGACTTGTTTCTAATTTGAAATGCCCATTTTTGTGGGGCCAGAAAGGTGCGTCTTTAAAAGGCGATTTCTACGATACCCCACTTTTGCGCGTCGGACCGCGACTTTTTCCGGAAACGCAGAAAAAACGCAATTTTCAGGAGAAACGAGACGTACATCCTCCCCCTCTGCCGCCCACCCACCCAACTGACAGCCAGCCAGCAGACAAGCACAGAGAGTTCCGTGGGTCTGTCTGTGATGTCATAAAGGGCCTGCTGATCAATGGCCAGCTCTCTGATTGGCTGCTGTGTTTGATTGACAGATTGAATCTGGCAGCTGATTGGCTGTCTACCCTAAAGTGCATTACACACCCCTGATGGTACCACTGGCTAAGACTCCACTTCAGCTCATTGATTAATTATAAATTTAGAACAAATGATGGATGAAAGCAGGCAGGCCGGCCATTTTTTTCACGCTCATTAGACTTGTTTAATGCAATGCACCTTTGTATATTCACATGCATTCGCTTCATGCTGTAACCACTGTGCATAAAAATTTGGAAACATGGCATACAGTGTATCATTTGCTGTCTAAGTCATGTTTCCCATATTTTCCATTGCAAGATACAAGCCGGTTTGAGTGTTTGGGGCACATTTTAGCTAAAATCATCCTACGGGGCCTAACTGCTTATGCTAAAGCCTGCCTATTTTGAATGGCGTAGTGGTCACTGCAACCTCCAAAAAAATCAGGACTTACTACCCCAATAACCTGCTAACTCACCCCTGAAATACTTACTTATTCACACTATTTTGTTCATTTGACTTGTTTCTAATTTGAAATGCCCATTTTTGTGGGGCCAGAAAGGTGCGTCTTTAAAAGGCGATTTCTACGATACCCCACTTTTGCGCGTCGGACCGCGACTTTTTCCGGAAACGCTGAAAAACCGCAATTTTCAGGAGAAACGAGACGTACATCCTCCCCCTCTGCCGCCCACCCACCCAACTGACAGCCAGCCAGCAGACAAGCACAGAGAGTTCCGTGGGTCTGTCTGTGATGTCATAAAGGGCCTGCTGATCAATGGCCAGCTCTCTGATTGGCTGCTGTGTTTGATTGACAGATTGAATCTGGCAGCTGATTGGCTGTCTACCCTAAAGTGCATTACACACCCCTGATGGTACCACTGGCTAAGACTCCACCTCAGCTCATTGATTAATTATAAATTTAGAACAAATGATGGATGAAAGCAGGCAGGCCGGCCATTTTTTTCACGCTCATTGGACTTGTTTAATGCAATGCACCTTTGTATATTCACATGCATTCGCTTCATGCTGTAACCACTGTGCATAAAAATTTGGAAACATGGCATACAGTGTATCATTTGCTGTCTAAGTCATGTTTCCCATATTTTCCATTGCAAGATACAAGCCGGTTTGAGTGTTTGGGGCACATTTTAGCTAAAATCATCCTACGGGGCCTAACTGCTTATGCTAAAGCCTGCCTATTTTGAATGGCGTAGTGGTCACTGCAACCTCCAAAAAAATCAGGACTTACTACCCCAATAACCTGCTAACTCACCCCTGAAATACTTACTTATTCACACTATTTTGTTCATTTGACTTGTTTCTAATTTGAAATGCCCATTTTTGTGGGGCCAGAAAGGTGCGTCTTTAAAAGGCGATTTCTACGATACCCCACTTTTGCGCGTCGGACCGCGACTTTTTCCGGAAACGCTGAAAAACCGCAATTTTCAGGAGAAACGAGACGTACATCCTCCCCCTCTGCCGCCCACCCACCCAACTGACAGCCAGCCAGCAGACAAGCACAGAGAGTTCCGTGGGTCTGTCTGTGATGTCATAAAGGGCCTGCTGATCAATGGCCAGCTCTCTGATTGGCTGCTGTGTTTGATTGACAGATTGAATCTGGCAGCTGATTGGCTGTCTACCCTAAAGTGCATTACACACCCCTGATGGTACCACTGGCTAAGACTCCACCTCAGCTCATTGATTAATTATAAATTTAGAACAAATGATGGATGAAAGCAGGCAGGCCGGCCATTTTTTTCACGCTCATTGGACTTGTTTAATGCAATGCACCTTTGTATATTCACATGCATTCGCTTCATGCTGTAACCACTGTGCATAAAAATTTGGAAACATGGCATACAGTGTATCATTTGCTGTCTAAGTCATGTTTCCCATATTTTCCATTGCAAGATACAAGCCGGTTTGAGTGTTTGGGGCACATTTTAGCTAAAATCATCCTACGGGGCCTAACTGCTTATGCTAAAGCCTGCCTATTTTGAATGGCGTAGTGGTCACTGCAACCTCCAAAAAAATCAGGACTTACTACCCCAATAACCTGCTAACTCACCCCTGAAATACTTACTTATTCACACTATTTTGTTCATTTGACTTGTTTCTAATTTGAAATGCCCATTTTTGTGGGGCCAGAAAGGTGCGTCTTTAAAAGGCGATTTCTACGATACCCCACTTTTGCGCGTCGGACCGCGACTTTTTCCGGAAACGCCGAAAAACCGCAATTTTCAGGAGAAACGAGACGTACATCCTCCCCCTCTGCCGCCCACCCACCCAACTGACAGCCAGCCAGCAGACAAGCACAGAGAGTTCCGTGGGTCTGTCTGTGATGTCATAAAGGGCCTGCTGATCAATGGCCAGCTCTCTGATTGGCTGCTGTGTTTGATTGACAGATTGAATCTGGCAGCTGATTGGCTGTCTACCCTAAAGTGCATTACACACCCCTGATGGTACCACTGGCTAAGACTCCACCTCAGCTCATTGATTAATTATAAATTTAGAACAAATGATGGATGAAAACAGGCAGGCCGGCCATTTTTTTCACGCTCATTGGACTTGTTTAATGCAATGCACCTTTGTATATTCACATGCATTCGCTTCATGCTGTAACCACTGTGCATAAAAATTTGGAAACATGGCATACAGTGTATCATTTGCTGTCTAAGTCATGTTTCCCATATTTTCCATTGCAAGATACAAGCCGGTTTGAGTGTTTGGGGCACATTTTAGCTAAAATCATCCTACGGGGCCTAACTGCTTATGCTAAAGCCTGCCTATTTTGAATGGCGTAGTGGTCACTGCAACCTCCAAAAAAATCAGGACTTACTACCCCAATAACCTGCTAACTCACCCCTGAAATACTTACTTATTCACACTATTTTGTTCATTTGACTTGTTTCTAATTTGAAATGCCCATTTTTGTGGGGCCAGAAAGGTGCGTCTTTAAAAGGCGATTTCTACGATACCCCACTTTTGCGCATCGGACCGCGACTTTTTCCGGAAACGCTGAAAAACCGCAATTTTCAGGAGAAACGAGACGTACATCCTCCCCCTCTGCCGCCCACCCACCCAACTGACAGCCAGCCAGCAGACAAGCACAGAGAGTTCCGTGGGTCTGTCTGTGATGTCATAAAGGGCCTGCTGATCAATGGCCAGCTCTCTGATTGGCTGCTGTGTTTGATTGACAGATTGAATCTGGCAGCTGATTGGCTGTCTACCCTAAAGTGCATTACACACCCCTGATGGTACCACTGGCTAAGACTCCACTTCAGCTCATTGATTAATTATAAATTTAGAACAAATGATGGATGAAAGCAGGCAGGCCGGCCATTTTTTTCACGCTCATTAGACTTGTTTAATGCAATGCACCTTTGTATATTCACATGCATTCGCTTCATGCTGTAACCACTGTGCATAAAAATTTGGAAACATGGCATACAGTGTATCATTTGCTGTCTAAGTCATGTTTCCCATATTTTCCATTGCAAGATACAAGCCGGTTTGAGTGTTTGGGGCACATTTTAGCTAAAATCATCCTACGGGGCCTAACTGCTTATGCTAAAGCCTGCCTATTTTGAATGGCGTAGTGGTCACTGCAACCTCCAAAAAAATCAGGACTTACTACCCCAATAACCTGCTAACTCACCCCTGAAATACTTACTTATTCACACTATTTTGTTCATTTGACTTGTTTCTAATTTGAAATGCCCATTTTTGTGGGGCCAGAAAGGTGCGTCTTTAAAAGGCGATTTCTACGATACCCCACTTTTGCGCGTCGGACCGCGACTTTTTCCGGAAACGCTGAAAAACCGCAATTTTCAGGAGAAACGAGACGTACATCCTCCCCCTCTGCCGCCCACCCACCCAACTGACAGCCAGCCAGCAGACAAGCACAGAGAGTTCCGTGGGTCTGTCTGTGATGTCATAAAGGGCCTGCTGATCAATGGCCAGCTCTCTGATTGGCTGCTGTGTTTGATTGACAGATTGAATCTGGCAGCTGATTGGCTGTCTACCCTAAAGTGCATTACACACCCCTGATGGTACCACTGGCTAAGACTCCACCTCAGCTCATTGATTAATTATAAATTTAGAACAAATGATGGATGAAAGCAGGCAGGCCGGCCATTTTTTTCACGCTCATTGGACTTGTTTAATGCAATGCACCTTTGTATATTCACATGCATTCGCTTCATGCTGTAACCACTGTGCATAAAAATTTGGAAACATGGCATACAGTGTATCATTTGCTGTCTAAGTCATGTTTCCCATATTTTCCATTGCAAGATACAAGCCGGTTTGAGTGTTTGGGGCACATTTTAGCTAAAATCATCCTACGGGGCCTAACTGCTTATGCCAAAGCCTGCCTATTTTGAATGGCGTAGTGGTCACTGCAACCTCCAAAAAAATCAGGACTTACTACCCCAATAACCTGCTAACTCACCCCTGAAATACTTACTTATTCACACTATTTTGTTCATTTGACTTGTTTCTAATTTGAAATGCCCATTTTTGTGGGGCCAGAAAGGTGCGTCTTTAAAAGGCGATTTCTACGATACCCCACTTTTGCGCGTCGGACCGCGACTTTTTCCGGAAACGCCGAAAAACCGCAATTTTCAGGAGAAACGAGACGTACATCCTCCCCCTCTGCCGCCCACCCACCCAACTGACAGCCAGCCAGCAGACAAGCACAGAGAGTTCCGTGGGTCTGTCTGTGATGTCATAAAGGGCCTGCTGATCAATGGCCAGCTCTCTGATTGGCTGCTGTGTTTGATTGACAGATTGAATCTGGCAGCTGATTGACTGTCTACCCTAAAGTGCATTACACACCCCTGATGGTACCACTGGCTAAGACTCCACCTCAGCTCATCTATTAATTATAAATTTAGAACAAATGATGGATGAAAGCAGGCAGGCCGGCCATTTTTTTCACGCTCATTGGACTTGTTTAATGCAATGCACCTGTGTATATTCACATGCATTCACTTCATGCTGTAACCACTGTGCATAAAAATTTGGAAACATGGCATACAGTGTATCATTTGCTGTCTAAGTCATGTTTCCCATATTTTCCATTGCAAGATACAAGCCGGTTTGAGTGTTTGGGGCACATTTTAGCTAAAATCATCCTACGGGGCCTAACTGCTTATGCTAAAGCCTGCCTATTTTGAATGGCGTAGTGGTCACTGCAACCTCCAAAAAAATCAGGACTTACTACCCCAATAACCTGCTAACTCACCCCTGAAATACTTACTTATTCACACTATTTTGTTCATTTGACTTGTTTCTAATTTGAAATGCCCATTTTTGTGGGGCCAGAAAGGTGCGTCTTTAAAAGGCGATTTCTACGATACCCCACTTTTGCGCATCGGACCGCGACTTTTTCCGGAAACGCCGAAAAACCGCAATTTTCAGGAGAAACGAGACGTACATCCTCCCCCTCTGCCGCCCACCCACCCAACTGACAGCCAGCCAGCAGACAAGCACAGAGAGTTCCGTGGGTCTGTCTGTGATGTCATAAAGGGCCTGCTGATCAATGGCCAGCTCTCTGATTGGCTGCTGTGTTTGATTGACAGATTGAATCTGGCAGCTGATTGGCTGTCTACCCTAAAGTGCATTACACACCCCTGATGGTACCACTGGCTAAGACTCCACCTCAGCTCATTGATTAATTATAAATTTAGAACAAATGATGGATGAAAGCAGGCAGGCCGGCCATTTTTTTCACGCTCATTGGACTTGTTTAATGCAATGCACCTGTGTATATTCACATGCATTCACTTCATGCTGTAACCACTGTGCATAAAAATTTGGAAACATGGCATACAGTGTATCATTTGCTGTCTAAGTCATGTTTCCCATATTTTCCATTGCAAGATACAAGCCGGTTTGAGTGTTTGGGGCACATTTTAGCTAAAATCATCCTACGGGGCCTAAATGCTTATGCTAAAGCTTGCCTATTTTGAATGGCGTAGTGGTCACTGCAACCTCCAAAAAAATCAGGACTTACTACCCCAATAACCTGCTAACTCACCCCTGAAATACTTACTTATTCACACTATTTTGTTCATTTGACTTGTTTCTAATTTAAAATGCCCATTTTTGTGGGGCCAGAAAGGTGCGTCTTTAAAAGGCGATTTCTACGATACCCCACTTTTGCGCGTCGGACCGCGACTTTTTCCGGAAACGCTGAAAAACCGCAATTTTCAGGAGAAACGAGACGTACATCCTCCCCCTCTGCCGCCCACCCACCCAACTGACAGCCAGCCAGCAGACAAGCACAGAGAGTTCCGTGGGTCTGTCTGTGATGTCATAAAGGGCCTGCTGATCAATGGCCAGCTCTCTGATTGGCTGCTGTGTTTGATTGACAGATTGAATCTGGCAGCTGATTGGCTGTCTACCCTAAAGTGCATTACACACCCCTGATGGTACCACTGGCTAAGACTCCACCTCAGCTCATTGATTAATTATAAATTTAGAACAAATGATGGATGAAAGCAGGCAGGCCGGCCATTTTTTTCACGCTCATTGGACTTGTTTAATGCAATGCACCTGTGTATATTCACATGCATTCACTTCATGCTGTAACCACTGTGCATAAAAATTTGGAAACATGGCATACAGTGTATCATTTGCTGTCTAAGTCATGTTTCCCATATTTTCCATTGCAAGATACAAGCCGGTTTGAGTGTTTGGGGCACATTTTAGCTAAAATCATCCTACGGGGCCTAAATGCTTATGCTAAAGCCTGCCTATTTTGAATGGCGTAGTGGTCACTGCAACCTCCAAAAAAATCAGGACTTACTACCCCAATAACCTGCTAACTCACCCCTGAAATACTTACTTATTCACACTATTTTGTTCATTTGACTTGTTTCTAATTTGAAATGCCCATTTTTGTGGGGCCAGAAAGGTGCGTCTTTAAAAGGCGATTTCTACGATACCCCACTTTTGCGCGTCGGACCGCGAATTTTTCCGGAAACGCTGAAAAACCGCAATTTTCAGGAGAAACGAGACGTACATCCTCCCCCTCTGCCGCCCACCCACCCAACTGACAGCCAGCCAGCAGACAAGCACAGAGAGTTCCGTGGGTCTGTCTGTGATGTCATAAAGGGCCTGCTGATCAATGGCCAGCTCTCTGATTGGCTGCTGTGTTTGATTGACAGATTGAATCTGGCAGCTGATTGGCTGTCTACCCTAAAGTGCATTACACACCCCTGATGGTACCACTGGCTAAGACTCCACCTCAGCTCATTGATTAATTATAAATTTAGAACAAATGATGGATGAAAGCAGGCAGGCCGGCCATTTTTTTCACGCTCATTGGACTTGTTTAATGCAATGCACCTTTGTATATTCACATGCATTCGCTTCATGCTGTAACCACTGTGCATAAAAATTTGGAAACATGGCATACAGTGTATCATTTGCTGTCTAAGTCATGTTTCCCATATTTTCCATTGCAAGATACAAGCCGGTTTGAGTGTTTGGGGCACATTTTAGCTAAAATCATCCTACGGGGCCTAACTGCTTATGCCAAAGCCTGCCTATTTTGAATGGCGTAGTGGTCAATGCAACCTCCAAAAAAATCAGGACTTACTACCCCAATAACCTGCTAACTCACCCCTGAAATACTTACTTATTCACACTATTTTGTTCATTTGACTTGTTTCTAATTTGAAATGCCCATTTTTGTGGGGCCAGAAAGGTGCGTCTTTAAAAGGCGATTTCTACGATACCCCACTTTTGCGCGTCGGACCGCGACTTTTTCCGGAAACGCCGAAAAACCGCAATTTTCAGGAGAAACGAGACGTACATCCTCCCCCTCTGCCGCCCACCCACCCAACTGACAGCCAGCCAGCAGACAAGCACAGAGAGTTCCGTGGGTCTGTCTGTGATGTCATAAAGGGCCTGCTGATCAATGGCCAGCTCTCTGATTGGCTGCTGTGTTTGATTGACAGATTGAATCTGGCAGCTGATTGGCTGTCTACCCTAAAGTGCATTACACACCCCTGATGGTACCACTGGCTAAGACTCCACCTCAGCTCATTGATTAATTATAAATTTAGAACAAATGATGGATGAAAGCAGGCAGGCCGGCCATTTTTTTCACGCTCATTGGACTTGTTTAATGCAATGCACCTTTGTATATTCACATGCATTCGCTTCATGCTGTAACCACTGTGCATAAAAATTTGGAAACATGACATACAGTGTATCATTTGCTGTCTAAGTCATGTTTCCCATATTTTCCATTGCAAGATACAAGCCGGTTTGAGTGTTTGGGGCACATTTTAGCTAAAATCATCCTACGGGGCCTAACTGCTTATGCTAAAGCCTGCCTATTTTGAATGGCGTAGTGGTCACTGCAACCTCCAAAAAAATCAGGACTTACTACCCCAATAACCTGCTAACTCACCCCTGAAATACTTACTTATTCACACTATTTTGTTCATTTGACTTGTTTCTAATTTGAAATGCCCATTTTTGTGGGGCCAGAAAGGTGCGTCTTTAAAAGGCGATTTCTACGATACCCCACTTTTGCGCGTCGGACCGCGAATTTTTCCGGAAACGCTGAAAAACCGCAATTTTCAGGAGAAACGAGACGTACATCCTCCCCCTCTGCCGCCCACCCACCCAACTGACAGCCAGCCAGCAGACAAGCACAGAGAGTTCCGTGGGTCTGTCTGTGATGTCATAAAGGGCCTGCTGATCAATGGCCAGCTCTCTGATTGGCTGCTGTGTTTGATTGACAGATTGAATCTGGCAGCTGATTGGCTGTCTACCCTAAAGTGCATTACACACCCCTGATGGTACCACTGGCTAAGACTCCACCTCAGCTCATTGATTAATTATAAATTTAGAACAAATGATGGATGAAAGCAGGCAGGCCGGCCATTTTTTTCACGCTCATTGGACTTGTTTAATGCAATGCACCTTTGTATATTCACATGCATTCGCTTCATGCTGTAACCACTGTGCATAAAAATTTGGAAACATGGCATACAGTGTATCATTTGCTGTCTAAGTCATGTTTCCCATATTTTCCATTGCAAGATACAAGCCGGTTTGAGTGTTTGGGGCACATTTTAGCTAAAATCATCCTACGGGGCCTAACTGCTTATGCCAAAGCCTGCCTATTTTGAATGGCGTAGTGGTCAATGCAACCTCCAAAAAAATCAGGACTTACTACCCCAATAACCTGCTAACTCACCCCTGAAATACTTACTTATTCACACTATTTTGTTCATTTGACTTGTTTCTAATTTGAAATGCCCATTTTTGTGGGGCCAGAAAGGTGCGTCTTTAAAAGGCGATTTCTACAAAACCCCACTTTTGCGCGTCGGACCGCGACTTTTTCCGGAAACGCCGAAAAACCGCAATTTTCAGGAGAAACGAGACGTACATCCTCCCCCTCTGCCGCCCACCCACCCAACTGACAGCCAGCCAGCAGACAAGCACAGAGAGTTCCGTGGGTCTGTCTGTGATGTCATAAAGGGCCTGCTGATCAATGGCCAGCTCTCTGATTGGCTGCTGTGTTTGATTGACAGATTGAATCTGGCAGCTGATTGGCTGTCTACCCTAAAGTGCATTACACACCCCTGATGGTACCACTGGCTAAGACTCCACCTCAGCTCATTGATTAATTATAAATTTAGAACAAATGATGGATGAAAGCAGGCAGGCCGGCCATTTTTTTCACGCTCATTGGACTTGTTTAATGCAATGCACCTTTGTATATTCACATGCATTCGCTTCATGCTGTAACCACTGTGCATAAAAATTTGGAAACATGACATACAGTGTATCATTTGCTGTCTAAGTCATGTTTCCCATATTTTCCATTGCAAGATACAAGCCGGTTTGAGTGTTTGGGGCACATTTTAGCTAAAATCATCCTACGGGGCCTAACTGCTTATGCTAAAGCCTGCCTATTTTGAATGGCGTAGTGGTCACTGCAACCTCCAAAAAAATCAGGACTTACTACCCCAATAACCTGCTAACTCACCCCTGAAATACTTACTTATTCACACTATTTTGTTCATTTGACTTGTTTCTAATTTGAAATGCCCATTTTTGTGGGGCCAGAAAGGTGCGTCTTTAAAAGGCGATTTCTACGATACCCCACTTTTGCGCGTCGGACCGCGACTTTTTCCGGAAACGCCGAAAAACCGCAATTTTCAGGAGAAATGAGACGTACATCCACCCCCTCTGCCGCCCACCCACCCAACTGACAGCCAGCCAGCAGACAAGCACAGAGAGTTCCGTGGGTCTGTCTGTGATGTCATAAAGGGCCTGCTGATCAATGGCCAGCTCTCTGATTGGCTGCTGTGTTTGATTGACAGATTGAATCTGGCAGCTGATTGGCTGTCTACCCTAAAGTGCATTACACACCCCTGATGGTACCACTGGCTAAGACTCCACCTCAGCTCATTGATTAATTATAAATTTAGAACAAATGATGGATGAAAGCAGGCAGGCCGGCCATTTTTTTCACGCTCATTGGACTTGTTTAATGCAATGCACCTGTGTATATTCACATGCATTCACTTCATGCTGTAACCACTGTGCATAAAAATTTGGAAACATGGCATACAGTGTATCATTTGCTGTCTAAGTCATGTTTCCCATATTTTCCAATGCAAGATACAAGCCGGTTTGAGTGTTTGGGGCACATTTTAGCTAAAATCATCCTACGGGGCCTAACTGCTTATGCTAAAGCCTGCCTATTTTGAATGGCGTAGTGGTCACTGCAACCTCCAAAAAAATCAGGACTTACTACCCCAATAACCTGCTAACTCACCCCTGAAATACTTACTTATTCACACTATTTTGTTCATTTGACTTGTTTCTAATTTGAAATTCCCATTTTTGTGGGGCCACAAAGGTGCGTCTTTAAAAGGCGATTTCTACGATACCCCACTTTTGCGCGTCGGACCGCGACTTTTTCCGGAAACGCTGAAAAACCGCAATTTTCAGGAGAAACGAGACGTACATCCTCCCCCTCTGCCGCCCACCCACCCAACTGACAGCCAGCCAGCAGACAAGCACAGAGAGTTCCGTGGGTCTGTCTGTGATGTCATAAAGGGCCTGCTGATCAATGGCCAGCTCTCTGATTGGCTGCTGTGTTTGATTGACAGATTGAATCTGGCAGCTGATTGGCTGTCTACCCTAAAGTGCATTACACACCCCTGATGGTACCACTGGCTAAGACTCCACCTCAGCTCATTGATTAATTATAAATTTAGAACAAATGATGGATGAAAGCAGGCAGGCCGGCCATTTTTTTCACGCTCATTGGACTTGTTTAATGCAATGCACCTGTGTATATTCACATGCATTCACTTCATGCTGTAACCACTGTGCATAAAAATTTGGAAACATGGCATACAGTGTATCATTTGCTGTCTAAGTCATGTTTCCCATATTTTCCATTGCAAGATACAAGCCGGTTTGAGTGTTTGGGGCACATTTTAGCTAAAATCATCCTACGGGGCCTAAATGCTTATGCTAAAGCCTGCCTATTTTGAATGGCGTAGTGGTCACTGCAACCTCCAAAAAAATCAGGACTTACTACCCCAATAACCTGCTACTGTAACTCACCCCTGAAATACTTACTTATTCACACTATTTTGTTCATTTGACTTGTTTCTAATTTGAAATGCCCATTTTTGTGGGGCCAGAAAGGTGCGTCTTTAAAAGGCGATTTCTACGATACCCCACTTTTGCGCGTCGGACCGCGACTTTTTCCGGAAACGCTGAAAAACCGCAATTTTCAGGAGAAACGAGACGTACATCCTCCCCCTCTGCCGCCCACCCACCCAACTGACAGCCAGCCAGCAGACAAGCACAGAGAGTTCCGTGGGTCTGTCTGTGATGTCATAAAGGGCCTGCTGATCAATGGCCAGCTCTCTGATTGGCTGCTGTGTTTGATTGACAGATTGAATCTGGCAGCTGATTGGCTGTCTACCCTAAAGTGCATTACACACCCCTGATGGTACCACTGGCTAAGACTCCACCTCAGCTCATTGATTAATTATAAATTTAGAACAAATGATGGATGAAAGCAGGCAGGCCGGCCATTTTTTTCACGCTCATTGGACTTGTTTAATGCAATGCACCTTTGTATATTCACATGCATTCGCTTCATGCTGTAACCACTGTGCATAAAAATTTGGAACCATGGCATACAGTGTATCATTTGCTGTCTAAGTCATGTTTCCCATATTTTCCATTGCAAGATACAAGCCGGTTTGAGTGTTTGGGGCACATTTTAGCTAAAATCATCCTACGGGGCCTAACTGCTTATGCCAAAGCCTGCCTATTTTGAATGGCGTAGTGGTCAATGCAACCTCCAAAAAAATCAGGACTTACTACCCCAATAACCTGCTAACTCACCCCTGAAATACTTACTTATTCACACTATTTTGTTCATTTGACTTGTTTCTAATTTGAAATGCCCATTTTTGTGGGGCCAGAAAGGTGCGTCTTTAAAAGGCGATTTCTACGATACCCCACTTTTGCGCGTCGGACCGCGACTTTTTCCGGAAACGCCGAAAAACCGCAATTTTCAGGAGAAACGAGACGTACATCCTCCCCCTCTGCCGCCCACCCACACAACTGACAGCCAGCCAGCAGACAAGCACAGAGAGTTCCGTGGGTCTGTCTGTGATGTCATAAAGGGCCTGCTGATCAATGGCCAGCTCTCTGATTGGCTGCTGTGTTTGATTGACAGATTGAATCTGGCAGCTGATTGGCTGTCTACCCTAAAGTGCATTACACACCCCTGATGGTACCACTGGCTAAGACTCCACCTCAGCTCATTGATTAATTATAAATTTAGAACAAATGATGGATGAAAGCAGGCAGGCCGGCCATTTTTTTCACGCTCATTGGACTTGTTTAATGCAATGCACCTGTGTATATTCACATGCATTCACTTCATGCTGTAACCACTGTGCATAAAAATTTGGAAACATGGCATACAGTGTATCATTTGCTGTCTAAGTCATGTTTCCCATATTTTCCATTGCAAGATACAAGCCGGTTTGAGTGTTTGGGGCACATTTTAGCTAAAATCATCCTACGGGGCCTAACTGCTTATGCTAAAGCCTGCCTATTTTGAATGGCGTAGTGGTCACTGCAACCTCCAAAAAAATCAGGACTTACTACCCCAATAACCTGCTAACTCACCCCTGAAATACTTACTTATTCACACTATTTAGTTCATTTGACTTGTTTCTAATTTGAAATGCCCATTTTTGTGGGGCCAGAAAGGTGCGTCTTTAAAAGGCGATTTCTACGATACCCCACTTTTGCGCGTCGGACCGCGACTTTTTCCGGAAACGCTGAAAAACCGCAATTTTCAGGAGAAACGAGACGTACATCCTCCCCCTCTGCCGCCCACCCACCCAACTGACAGCCAGCCAGCAGACAAGCACAGAGAGTTCCGTGGGTCTGTCTGTGATGTCATAAAGGGCCTGCTGATCAATGGCCAGCTCTCTGATTGGCTGCTGTGTTTGATTGACAGATTGAATCTGGCAGCTGATTGGCTGTCTACCCTAAAGTGCATTACACACCCCTGATGGTACCACTGGCTAAGACTCCACCTCAGCTCATTGATTAATTATAAATTTAGAACAAATGATGGATGAAAGCAGGCAGGCCCGGCCATTTTTTTCACGCTCATTGGACTTGTTTAATGCAATGCACCTTTGTATATTCACATGCATTCGCTTCATGCTGTAACCACTGTGCATAAAAATTTGGAAACATGGCATACAGTGTATCATTTGCTGTCTAAGTCATGTTTCCCATATTTTCCATTGCAAGATACAAGCCGGTTTGAGTGTTTGGGGCACATTTTAGCTAAAATCATCCTACGGGGCCTAACTGCTTATGCTAAAGCCTGCCTATTTTGAATGGCGTAGTGGTCACTGCAACCTCCAAAAAAATCAGGACTTACTACCCCAATAACCTGCTAACTCACCCCTGAAATACTTACTTATTCACACTATTTTGTTCATTTGACTTGTTTCTAATTTGAAATGCCCATTTTTGTGGGGCCAGAAAGGTGCGTCTTTAAAAGGCGATTTCTACGATACCCCACTTTTGCGCGTCGGACCGCGACTTTTTCCGGAAACGCTGAAAAACCGCAATTTTCAGGAGAAACGAGACGTACATCCTCCCCCTCTGCCGCCCACCCACCCAACTGACAGCCAGCCAGCAGACAAGCACAGAGAGTTCCGTGGGTCTGTCTGTGATGTCATAAAGGGCCTGCTGATCAATGGCCAGCTCTCTGATTGGCTGCTGTGTTTGATTGACAGATTGAATCTGGCAGCTGATTGGCTGTCTACCCTAAAGTGCATTACACACCCCTGATGGTACCACTGGCTAAGACTCCACCTCAGCTCATTGATTAATTATAAATTTAGAACAAATGATGGATGAAAGCAGGCAGGCCGGCCATTTTTTTCACGCTCATTGGACTTGTTTAATGCAATGCACCTTTGTATATTCACATGCATTCGCTTCATGCTGTAACCACTGTGCATAAAAATTTGGAAACATGGCATACAGTGTATCATTTGCTGTCTAAGTCATGTTTCCCATATTTTCCATTGCAAGATACAAGCCGGTTTGAGTGTTTGGGGCACATTTTAGCTAAAATCATCCTACGGGGCCTAACTGCTTATGCTAAAGCCTGCCTATTTTGAATGGCGTAGTGGTCACTGCAACCTCCAAAAAAATCAGGACTTACTACCCCAATAACCTGCTAACTCACCCCTGAAATACTTACTTATTCACACTATTTTGTTCATTTGACTTGTTTCTAATTTGAAATGCCCATTTTTGTGGGGCCAGAAAGGTGCGTCTTTAAAAGGCGATTTCTACGATACCCCACTTTTGCGCGTCGGACCGCGACTTTTTCCGGAAACGCCGAAAAACCGCAATTTTCAGGAGAAACGAGACGTACATCCTCCCCCTCTGCCGCCCACCCACCCAACTGACAGCCAGCCAGCAGACAAGCACAGAGAGTTCCGTGGGTCTGTCTGTGATGTCATAAAGGGCCTGCTGATCAATGGCCAGCTCTCTGATTGGCTGCTGTGTTTGATTGACAGATTGAATCTGGCAGCTGATTGGCTGTCTACCCTAAAGTGCATTACACACCCCTGATGGTACCACTGGCTAAGACTCCACCTCAGCTCATTGATTAATTATAAATTTAGAACAAATGATTGATGAAAACAGGCAGGCCGGCCATTTTTTTCACGCTCATTGGACTTGTTTAATGCAATGCACCTTTGTATATTCACATGCATTCGCTTCATGCTGTAACCACTGTGCATAAAAATTTGGAAACATGGCATACAGTGTATCATTTGCTGTCTAAGTCATGTTTCCCATATTTTCCATTGCAAGATACAAGCCGGTTTGAGTGTTTGGGGCACATTTTAGCTAAAATCATCCTACGGGGCCTAACTGCTTATGCTAAAGCCTGCCTATTTTGAATGGCGTAGTGGTCACTGCAACCTCCAAAAAAATCAGGACTTACTACCCCAATAACCTGCTAACTCACCCTGAAATACTTACTTATTCACACTATTTTGTTCATTTGACTTGTTTCTAATTTGAAATGCCCATTTTTGTGGGGCCAGAAAGGTGCGTCTTTAAAAGGCGATTTCTACGATACCCCACTTTTGCGCATCGGACCGCGACTTTTTCCGGAAACGCTGAAAAACCGCAATTTTCAGGAGAAACGAGACGTACATCCTCCCCCTCTGCCGCCCACCCACCCAACTGACAGCCAGCCAGCAGACAAGCACAGAGAGTTCCGTGGGTCTGTCTGTGATGTCATAAAGGGCCTGCTGATCAATGGCCAGCTCTCTGATTGGCTGCTGTGTTTGATTGACAGATTGAATCTGGCAGCTGATTGGCTGTCTACCCTAAAGTGCATTACACACCCCTGATGGTACCACTGGCTAAGACTCCACTTCAGCTCATTGATTAATTATAAATTTAGAACAAATGATGGATGAAAGCAGGCAGGCCGGCCATTTTTTTCACGCTCATTAGACTTGTTTAATGCAATGCACCTTTGTATATTCACATGCATTCGCTTCATGCTGTAACCACTGTGCATAAAAATTTGGAAACATGGCATACAGTGTATCATTTGCTGTCTAAGTCATGTTTCCCATATTTTCCATTGCAAGATACAAGCCGGTTTGAGTGTTTGGGGCACATTTTAGCTAAAATCATCCTACGGGGCCTAACTGCTTATGCTAAAGCCTGCCTATTTTGAATGGCGTAGTGGTCACTGCAACCTCCAAAAAAATCAGGACTTACTACCCCAATAACCTGCTAACTCACCCCTGAAATACTTACTTATTCACACTATTTTGTTCATTTGACTTGTTTCTAATTTGAAATGCCCATTTTTGTGGGGCCAGAAAGGTGCGTCTTTAAAAGGCGATTTCTACGATACCCCACTTTTGCGCGTCGGACCGCGACTTTTTCCGGAAACGCTGAAAAACCGCAATTTTCAGGAGAAACGAGACGTACATCCTCCCCCTCTGCCGCCCACCCACCCAACTGACAGCCAGCCAGCAGACAAGCACAGAGAGTTCCGTGGGTCTGTCTGTGATGTCATAAAGGGCCTGCTGATCAATGGCCAGCTCTCTGATTGGCTGCTGTGTTTGATTGACAGATTGAATCTGGCAGCTGATTGGCTGTCTACCCTAAAGTGCATTACACACCCCTGATGGTACCACTGGCTAAGACTCCACCTCAGCTCATTGATTAATTATAAATTTAGAACAAATGATGGATGAAAGCAGGCAGGCCGGCCATTTTTTTCACGCTCATTGGACTTGTTTAATGCAATGCACCTTTGTATATTCACATGCATTCGCTTCATGCTGTAACCACTGTGCATAAAAATTTGGAAACATGGCATACAGTGTATCATTTGCTGTCTAAGTCATGTTTCCCATATTTTCCATTGCAAGATACAAGCCGGTTTGAGTGTTTGGGGCACATTTTAGCTAAAATCATCCTACGGGGCCTAACTGCTTATGCCAAAGCCTGCCTATTTTGAATGGCGTAGTGGTCACTGCAACCTCCAAAAAAATCAGGACTTACTACCCCAATAACCTGCTAACTCACCCCTGAAATACTTACTTATTCACACTATTTTGTTCATTTGACTTGTTTCTAATTTGAAATGCCCATTTTTGTGGGGCCAGAAAGGTGCGTCTTTAAAAGGCGATTTCTACGATACCCCACTTTTGCGCGTCGGACCGCGACTTTTTCCGGAAACGCCGAAAAACCGCAATTTTCAGGAGAAACGAGACGTACATCCTCCCCCTCTGCCGCCCACCCACCCAACTGACAGCCAGCCAGCAGACAAGCACAGAGAGTTCCGTGGGTCTGTCTGTGATGTCATAAAGGGCCTGCTGATCAATGGCCAGCTCTCTGATTGGCTGCTGTGTTTGATTGACAGATTGAATCTGGCAGCTGATTGACTGTCTACCCTAAAGTGCATTACACACCCCTGATGGTACCACTGGCTAAGACTCCACCTCAGCTCATCTATTAATTATAAATTTAGAACAAATGATGGATGAAAGCAGGCAGGCCGGCCATTTTTTTCACGCTCATTGGACTTGTTTAATGCAATGCACCTGTGTATATTCACATGCATTCACTTCATGCTGTAACCACTGTGCATAAAAATTTGGAAACATGGCATACAGTGTATCATTTGCTGTCTAAGTCATGTTTCCCATATTTTCCATTGCAAGATACAAGCCGGTTTGAGTGTTTGGGGCACATTTTAGCTAAAATCATCCTACGGGGCCTAACTGCTTATGCTAAAGCCTGCCTATTTTGAATGGCGTAGTGGTCACTGCAACCTCCAAAAAAATCAGGACTTACTACCCCAATAACCTGCTAACTCACCCCTGAAATACTTACTTATTCACACTATTTTGTTCATTTGACTTGTTTCTAATTTGAAATGCCCATTTTTGTGGGGCCAGAAAGGTGCGTCTTTAAAAGGCGATTTCTACGATACCCCACTTTTGCGCATCGGACCGCGACTTTTTCCGGAAACGCCGAAAAACCGCAATTTTCAGGAGAAACGAGACGTACATCCTCCCCCTCTGCCGCCCACCCACCCAACTGACAGCCAGCCAGCAGACAAGCACAGAGAGTTCCGTGGGTCTGTCTGTGATGTCATAAAGGGCCTGCTGATCAATGGCCAGCTCTCTGATTGGCTGCTGTGTTTGATTGACAGATTGAATCTGGCAGCTGATTGGCTGTCTACCCTAAAGTGCATTACACACCCCTGATGGTACCACTGGCTAAGACTCCACCTCAGCTCATTGATTAATTATAAATTTAGAACAAATGATGGATGAAAGCAGGCAGGCCGGCCATTTTTTTCACGCTCATTGGACTTGTTTAATGCAATGCACCTGTGTATATTCACATGCATTCACTTCATGCTGTAACCACTGTGCATAAAAATTTGGAAACATGGCATACAGTGTATCATTTGCTGTCTAAGTCATGTTTCCCATATTTTCCATTGCAAGATACAAGCCGGTTTGAGTGTTTGGGGCACATTTTAGCTAAAATCATCCTACGGGGCCTAAATGCTTATGCTAAAGCTTGCCTATTTTGAATGGCGTAGTGGTCACTGCAACCTCCAAAAAAATCAGGACTTACTACCCCAATAACCTGCTAACTCACCCCTGAAATACTTACTTATTCACACTATTTTGTTCATTTGACTTGTTTCTAATTTAAAATGCCCATTTTTGTGGGGCCAGAAAGGTGCGTCTTTAAAAGGCGATTTCTACGATACCCCACTTTTGCGCGTCGGACCGCGACTTTTTCCGGAAACGCTGAAAAACCGCAATTTTCAGGAGAAACGAGACGTACATCCTCCCCCTCTGCCGCCCACCCACCCAACTGACAGCCAGCCAGCAGACAAGCACAGAGAGTTCCGTGGGTCTGTCTGTGATGTCATAAAGGGCCTGCTGATCAATGGCCAGCTCTCTGATTGGCTGCTGTGTTTGATTGACAGATTGAATCTGGCAGCTGATTGGCTGTCTACCCTAAAGTGCATTACACACCCCTGATGGTACCACTGGCTAAGACTCCACCTCAGCTCATTGATTAATTATAAATTTAGAACAAATGATGGATGAAAGCAGGCAGGCCGGCCATTTTTTTCACGCTCATTGGACTTGTTTAATGCAATGCACCTGTGTATATTCACATGCATTCACTTCATGCTGTAACCACTGTGCATAAAAATTTGGAAACATGGCATACAGTGTATCATTTGCTGTCTAAGTCATGTTTCCCATATTTTCCATTGCAAGATACAAGCCGGTTTGAGTGTTTGGGGCACATTTTAGCTAAAATCATCCTACGGGGCCTAAATGCTTATGCTAAAGCCTGCCTATTTTGAATGGCGTAGTGGTCACTGCAACCTCCAAAAAAATCAGGACTTACTACCCCAATAACCTGCTAACTCACCCCTGAAATACTTACTTATTCACACTATTTTGTTCATTTGACTTGTTTCTAATTTGAAATGCCCATTTTTGTGGGGCCAGAAAGGTGCGTCTTTAAAAGGCGATTTCTACGATACCCCACTTTTGCGCGTCGGACCGCGAATTTTTCCGGAAACGCTGAAAAACCGCAATTTTCAGGAGAAACGAGACGTACATCCTCCCCCTCTGCCGCCCACCCACCCAACTGACAGCCAGCCAGCAGACAAGCACAGAGAGTTCCGTGGGTCTGTCTGTGATGTCATAAAGGGCCTGCTGATCAATGGCCAGCTCTCTGATTGGCTGCTGTGTTTGATTGACAGATTGAATCTGGCAGCTGATTGGCTGTCTACCCTAAAGTGCATTACACACCCCTGATGGTACCACTGGCTAAGACTCCACCTCAGCTCATTGATTAATTATAAATTTAGAACAAATGATGGATGAAAGCAGGCAGGCCGGCCATTTTTTTCACGCTCATTGGACTTGTTTAATGCAATGCACCTTTGTATATTCACATGCATTCGCTTCATGCTGTAACCACTGTGCATAAAAATTTGGAAACATGGCATACAGTGTATCATTTGCTGTCTAAGTCATGTTTCCCATATTTTCCATTGCAAGATACAAGCCGGTTTGAGTGTTTGGGGCACATTTTAGCTAAAATCATCCTACGGGGCCTAACTGCTTATGCCAAAGCCTGCCTATTTTGAATGGCGTAGTGGTCAATGCAACCTCCAAAAAAATCAGGACTTACTACCCCAATAACCTGCTAACTCACCCCTGAAATACTTACTTATTCACACTATTTTGTTCATTTGACTTGTTTCTAATTTGAAATGCCCATTTTTGTGGGGCCAGAAAGGTGCGTCTTTAAAAGGCGATTTCTACGATACCCCACTTTTGCGCGTCGGACCGCGACTTTTTCCGGAAACGCCGAAAAACCGCAATTTTCAGGAGAAACGAGACGTACATCCTCCCCCTCTGCCGCCCACCCACCCAACTGACAGCCAGCCAGCAGACAAGCACAGAGAGTTCCGTGGGTCTGTCTGTGATGTCATAAAGGGCCTGCTGATCAATGGCCAGCTCTCTGATTGGCTGCTGTGTTTGATTGACAGATTGAATCTGGCAGCTGATTGGCTGTCTACCCTAAAGTGCATTACACACCCCTGATGGTACCACTGGCTAAGACTCCACCTCAGCTCATTGATTAATTATAAATTTAGAACAAATGATGGATGAAAGCAGGCAGGCCGGCCATTTTTTTCACGCTCATTGGACTTGTTTAATGCAATGCACCTTTGTATATTCACATGCATTCGCTTCATGCTGTAACCACTGTGCATAAAAATTTGGAAACATGACATACAGTGTATCATTTGCTGTCTAAGTCATGTTTCCCATATTTTCCATTGCAAGATACAAGCCGGTTTGAGTGTTTGGGGCACATTTTAGCTAAAATCATCCTACGGGGCCTAACTGCTTATGCTAAAGCCTGCCTATTTTGAATGGCGTAGTGGTCACTGCAACCTCCAAAAAAATCAGGACTTACTACCCCAATAACCTGCTAACTCACCCCTGAAATACTTACTTATTCACACTATTTTGTTCATTTGACTTGTTTCTAATTTGAAATGCCCATTTTTGTGGGGCCAGAAAGGTGCGTCTTTAAAAGGCGATTTCTACGATACCCCACTTTTGCGCGTCAGACCGCGAATTTTTCCGGAAACGCTGAAAAACCGCAATTTTCAGGAGAAACGAGACGTACATCCTCCCCCTCTGCCGCCCACCCACCCAACTGACAGCCAGCCAGCAGACAAGCACAGAGAGTTCCGTGGGTCTGTCTGTGATGTCATAAAGGGCCTGCTGATCAATGGCCAGCTCTCTGATTGGCTGCTGTGTTTGATTGACAGATTGAATCTGGCAGCTGATTGGCTGTCTACCCTAAAGTGCATTACACACCCCTGATGGTACCACTGGCTAAGACTCCACCTCAGCTCATTGATTAATTATAAATTTAGAACAAATGATGGATGAAAGCAGGCAGGCCGGCCATTTTTTTCACGCTCATTGGACTTGTTTAATGCAATGCACCTTTGTATATTCACATGCATTCGCTTCATGCTGTAACCACTGTGCATAAAAATTTGGAAACATGGCATACAGTGTATCATTTGCTGTCTAAGTCATGTTTCCCATATTTTCCATTGCAAGATACAAGCCGGTTTGAGTGTTTGGGGCACATTTTAGCTAAAATCATCCTACGGGGCCTAACTGCTTATGCCAAAGCCTGCCTATTTTGAATGGCGTAGTGGTCAATGCAACCTCCAAAAAAATCAGGACTTACTACCCCAATAACCTGCTAACTCACCCCTGAAATACTTACTTATTCACACTATTTTGTTCATTTGACTTGTTTCTAATTTGAAATGCCCATTTTTGTGGGGCCAGAAAGGTGCGTCTTTAAAAGGCGATTTCTACAAAACCCCACTTTTGCGCGTCGGACCGCGACTTTTTCCGGAAACGCCGAAAAACCGCAATTTTCAGGAGAAACGAGACGTACATCCTCCCCCTCTGCCGCCCACCCACCCAACTGACAGCCAGCCAGCAGACAAGCACAGAGAGTTCCGTGGGTCTGTCTGTGATGTCATAAAGGGCCTGCTGATCAATGGCCAGCTCTCTGATTGGCTGCTGTGTTTGATTGACAGATTGAATCTGGCAGCTGATTGGCTGTCTACCCTAAAGTGCATTACACACCCCTGATGGTACCACTGGCTAAGACTCCACCTCAGCTCATTGATTAATTATAAATTTAGAACAAATGATGGATGAAAGCAGGCAGGCCGGCCATTTTTTTCACGCTCATTGGACTTGTTTAATGCAATGCACCTTTGTATATTCACATGCATTCGCTTCATGCTGTAACCACTGTGCATAAAAATTTGGAAACATGACATACAGTGTATCATTTGCTGTCTAAGTCATGTTTCCCATATTTTCCATTGCAAGATACAAGCCGGTTTGAGTGTTTGGGGCACATTTTAGCTAAAATCATCCTACGGGGCCTAACTGCTTATGCTAAAGCCTGCCTATTTTGAATGGCGTAGTGGTCACTGCAACCTCCAAAAAAATCAGGACTTACTACCCCAATAACCTGCTAACTCACCCCTGAAATACTTACTTATTCACACTATTTTGTTCATTTGACTTGTTTCTAATTTGAAATGCCCATTTTTGTGGGGCCAGAAAGGTGCGTCTTTAAAAGGCGATTTCTACGATACCCCACTTTTGCGCGTCGGACCGCGACTTTTTCCGGAAACGCCGAAAAACCGCAATTTTCAGGAGAAATGAGACGTACATCCACCCCCTCTGCCGCCCACCCACCCAACTGACAGCCAGCCAGCAGACAAGCACAGAGAGTTCCGTGGGTCTGTCTGTGATGTCATAAAGGGCCTGCTGATCAATGGCCAGCTCTCTGATTGGCTGCTGTGTTTGATTGACAGATTGAATCTGGCAGCTGATTGGCTGTCTACCCTAAAGTGCATTACACACCCCTGATGGTACCACTGGCTAAGACTCCACCTCAGCTCATTGATTAATTATAAATTTAGAACAAATGATGGATGAAAGCAGGCAGGCCGGCCATTTTTTTCACGCTCATTGGACTTGTTTAATGCAATGCACCTGTGTATATTCACATGCATTCACTTCATGCTGTAACCACTGTGCATAAAAATTTGGAAACATGGCATACAGTGTATCATTTGCTGTCTAAGTCATGTTTCCCATATTTTCCAATGCAAGATACAAGCCGGTTTGAGTGTTTGGGGCACATTTTAGCTAAAATCATCCTACGGGGCCTAACTGCTTATGCTAAAGCCTGCCTATTTTGAATGGCGTAGTGGTCACTGCAACCTCCAAAAAAATCAGGACTTACTACCCCAATAACCTGCTAACTCACCCCTGAAATACTTACTTATTCACACTATTTTGTTCATTTGACTTGTTTCTAATTTGAAATTCCCATTTTTGTGGGGCCAGAAAGGTGCGTCTTTAAAAGGCGATTTCTACGATACCCCACTTTTGCGCGTCGGACCGCGACTTTTTCCGGAAACGCTGAAAAACCGCAATTTTCAGGAGAAACGAGACGTACATCCTCCCCCTCTGCCGCCCACCCACCCAACTGACAGCCAGCCAGCAGACAAGCACAGAGAGTTCCGTGGGTCTGTCTGTGATGTCATAAAGGGCCTGCTGATCAATGGCCAGCTCTCTGATTGGCTGCTGTGTTTGATTGACAGATTGAATCTGGCAGCTGATTGGCTGTCTACCCTAAAGTGCATTACACACCCCTGATGGTACCACTGGCTAAGACTCCACCTCAGCTCATTGATTAATTATAAATTTAGAACAAATGATGGATGAAAGCAGGCAGGCCGGCCATTTTTTTCACGCTCATTGGACTTGTTTAATGCAATGCACCTGTGTATATTCACATGCATTCACTTCATGCTGTAACCACTGTGCATAAAAATTTGGAAACATGGCATACAGTGTATCATTTGCTGTCTAAGTCATGTTTCCCATATTTTCCATTGCAAGATACAAGCCGGTTTGAGTGTTTGGGGCACATTTTAGCTAAAATCATCCTACGGGGCCTAAATGCTTATGCTAAAGCCTGCCTATTTTGAATGGCGTAGTGGTCACTGCAACCTCCAAAAAAATCAGGACTTACTACCCCAATAACCTGCTACTGTAACTCACCCCTGAAATACTTACTTATTCACACTATTTTGTTCATTTGACTTGTTTCTAATTTGAAATGCCCATTTTTGTGGGGCCAGAAAGGTGCGTCTTTAAAAGGCGATTTCTACGATACCCCACTTTTGCGCGTCGGACCGCGACTTTTTCCGGAAACGCTGAAAAACCGCAATTTTCAGGAGAAACGAGACGTACATCCTCCCCCTCTGCCGCCCACCCACCCAACTGACAGCCAGCCAGCAGACAAGCACAGAGAGTTCCGTGGGTCTGTCTGTGATGTCATAAAGGGCCTGCTGATCAATGGCCAGCTCTCTGATTGGCTGCTGTGTTTGATTGACAGATTGAATCTGGCAGCTGATTGGCTGTCTACCCTAAAGTGCATTACACACCCCTGATGGTACCACTGGCTAAGACTCCACCTCAGCTCATTGATTAATTATAAATTTAGAACAAATGATGGATGAAAGCAGGCAGGCCGGCCATTTTTTTCACGCTCATTGGACTTGTTTAATGCAATGCACCTTTGTATATTCACATGCATTCGCTTCATGCTGTAACCACTGTGCATAAAAATTTGGAACCATGGCATACAGTGTATCATTTGCTGTCTAAGTCATGTTTCCCATATTTTCCATTGCAAGATACAAGCCGGTTTGAGTGTTTGGGGCACATTTTAGCTAAAATCATCCTACGGGGCCTAACTGCTTATGCCAAAGCCTGCCTATTTTGAATGGCGTAGTGGTCAATGCAACCTCCAAAAAAATCAGGACTTACTACCCCAATAACCTGCTAACTCACCCCTGAAATACTTACTTATTCACACTATTTTGTTCATTTGACTTGTTTCTAATTTGAAATGCCCATTTTTGTGGGGCCAGAAAGGTGCGTCTTTAAAAGGCGATTTCTACGATACCCCACTTTTGCGCGTCGGACCGCGACTTTTTCCGGAAACGCCGAAAAACCGCAATTTTCAGGAGAAACGAGACGTACATCCTCCCCCTCTGCCGCCCACCCACACAACTGACAGCCAGCCAGCAGACAAGCACAGAGAGTTCCGTGGGTCTGTCTGTGATGTCATAAAGGGCCTGCTGATCAATGGCCAGCTCTCTGATTGGCTGCTGTGTTTGATTGACAGATTGAATCTGGCAGCTGATTGGCTGTCTACCCTAAAGTGCATTACACACCCCTGATGGTACCACTGGCTAAGACTCCACCTCAGCTCATTGATTAATTATAAATTTAGAACAAATGATGGATGAAAGCAGGCAGGCCGGCCATTTTTTTCACGCTCATTGGACTTGTTTAATGCAATGCACCTGTGTATATTCACATGCATTCACTTCATGCTGTAACCACTGTGCATAAAAATTTGGAAACATGGCATACAGTGTATCATTTGCTGTCTAAGTCATGTTTCCCATATTTTCCATTGCAAGATACAAGCCGGTTTGAGTGTTTGGGGCACATTTTAGCTAAAATCATCC
Organism: Crinia signifera; assembly: GCF_055691185.1. Lineage (NCBI taxonomy): Eukaryota > Metazoa > Chordata > Amphibia > Anura > Myobatrachidae > Crinia > Crinia signifera. The sequence goes on along the minus strand of NW_028142730.1, from coordinate 649,841 downwards.
TACGGGGCCTAAATGCTTATGCTAAAGCCTGCCTATTTTGAATGGCGTAGTGGTCACTGCAACCTCCAAAAAAATCAGGACTTACTACCCCAATAACCTGCTAACTCACCCCTGAAATACTTACTTATTCACACTATTTTGTTCATTTGACTTGTTTCTAATTTGAAATGCCCATTTTTGTGGGGCCAGAAAGGTGCGTCTTTAAAAGGCGATTTCTACGATACCCCACTTTTGCGCGTCGGACCGCGACTTTTTCCGGAAACGCTGAAAAACCGCAATTTTCAGGAGAAACGAGACGTACATCCTCCCCCTCTGCCGCCCACCCACCCAACTGACAGCCAGCCAGCAGACAAGCACAGAGAGTTCCGTGGGTCTGTCTGTGATGTCATAAAGGGCCTGCTGATCAATGGCCAGCTCTCTGATTGGCTGCTGTGTTTGATTGACAGATTGAATCTGGCAGCTGATTGGCTGTCTACCCTAAAGTGCATTACACACCCCTGATGGTACCACTGGCTAAGACTCCACCTCAGCTCATTGATTAATTATAAATTTAGAACAAATGATGGATGAAAGCAGGCAGGCCGGCCATTTTTTTCACGCTCATTGGACTTGTTTAATGCAATGCACCTTTGTATATTCACATGCATTCACTTCATGCTGTAACCACTGTGCATAAAAATTTGGAAACATGGCATACAGTGTATCATTTGCTGTCTAAGTCATGTTTCCCATATTTTCCATTGCAAGATACAAGCCGGTTTGAGTGTTTGGGGCACATTTTAGCTAAAATCATCCTACGGGGCCTAACTGCTTATGCCAAAGCCTGCCTATTTTGAATGGCGTAGTGGTCAATGCAACCTCCAAAAAAATCAGGACTTACTACCCCAATAACCTGCTAACTCACCCCTGAAATACTTACTTATTCACACTATTTTGTTCATTTGACTTGTTTCTAATTTGAAATGCCCATTTTTGTGGGGCCAGAAAGGTGCGTCTTTAAAAGGCGATTTCTACGATACCCCACTTTTGCGCGTCGGACCGCGACTTTTTCCGGAAACGCTGAAAAACCGCAATTTTTAGGAGAAACGAGACGTACATCCTCCCCCTCTGCCGCCCACCCACCCAACTGACAGCCAGCCAGCAGACAAGCACAGAGAGTTCCGTGGGTCTGTCTGTGATGTCATAAAGGGCCTGCTGATCAATGGCCAGCTCTCTGATTGGCTGCTGTGTTTGATTGACAGATTGAATCTGGCAGCTGATTGGCTGTCTACCCTAAAGTGCATTACACACCCCTGATGGTACCACTGGCTAAGACTCCACCTCAGCTCATTGATTAATTATAAATTTAGAACAAATGATGGATGAAAGCAGGCAGGCCGGCCATTTTTTTCACGCTCATTGGACTTGTTTAATGCAATGCACCTTTGTATATTCACATGCATTCGCTTCATGCTGTAACCACTGTGCATAAAAATTTGGAAACATGGCATACAGTGTATCATTTGCTGTCTAAGTCATGTTTCCCATATTTTCCATTGCAAGATACAAGCCGGTTTGAGTGTTTGGGGAACATTTTAGCTAAAATCATCCTACGGGGCCTAACTGCTTATGCTAAAGCCTGCCTATTTTGAATGGCGTAGTGGTCACTGCAACCTCCAAAAAAATCAGGACTTACTACCCCAATAACCTGCTAACTCACCCCTGAAATACTTACTTATTCACACTATTTTGTTCATTTGACTTGTTTCTAATTTGAAATGCCCATTTTTGTGGGGCCAGAAAGGTGCGTCTTTAAAAGGCGATTTCTACGATACCCCACTTTTGCGCGTCGGACCGCGACTTTTTCCGGAAACGCCGAAAAACCGCAATTTTCAGGAGAAACGAGACGTACATCCTCCCCCTCTGCCGCCCACCCACCCAACTGACAGCCAGCCAGCAGACAAGCACAGAGAGTTCCGTGGGTCTGTCTGTGATGTCATAAAGGGCCTGCTGATCAATGGCCAGCTCTCTGATTGGCTGCTGTGTTTGATTGACAGATTGAATCTGGCAGCTGATTGGCTGTCTACCCTAAAGTGCATTACACACCCCTGATGGTACCACTGGCTAAGACTCCACCTCAGCTCATTGATTAATTATAAATTTAGAACAAATGATGGATGAAAGCAGGCAGGCCGGCCATTTTTTTCACGCTCATTGAACTTGTTTAATGCAATGCACCTTTGTATATTCACATGCATTCGCTTCATGCTGTAACCACTGTGCATAAAAATTAGGAAACATGGCATACAGTGTATCATTTGCTGTCTAAGTCATGTTTCCCATATTTTCCATTGCAAGATACAAGCCGGTTTGAGTGTTTGGGGCACATTTTAGCTAAAATCATCCTACGGGGCCTAACTGCTTATGCCAAAGCCTGCCTATTTTGAATGGCGTAGTGGTCACTGCAACCTCCAAAAAAATCAGGACTTACTACCCCAATAACCTGCTAACTCACCCCTGAAATACTTACTTATTCACACTATTTTGTTCATTTGACTTGTTTCTAATTTGAAATGCCCATTTTTGTGGGGCCAGAAAGGTGCGTCTTTAAAAGGCGATTTCTACGATACCCCACTTTTGCGCGTCGGACCGCGACTTTTTCCGGAAACGCCGAAAAACCGCAATTTTCAGGAGAAACGAGACGTACATCCTCCCCCTCTGCCGCCCACCCACCCAACTGACAGCCAGCCAGCAGACAAGCACAGAGAGTTCCGTGGGTCTGTCTGTGATGTCATAAAGGGCCTGCTGATCAATGGCCAGCTCTCTGATTGGCTGCTGTGTTTGATTGACAGATTGAATCTGGCAGCTGATTGGCTGTCTACCCTAAAGTGCATTACACACCCCTGATGGTACCACTGGCTAAGACTCCACCTCAGCTCATTGATTAATTATAAATTTAGAACAAATGATGGATGAAAGCAGGCAGGCCGGCCATTTTTTTCACGCTCATTGGACTTGTTTAATGCAATGCACCTTTGTATATTCACATGCATTCGCTTCATGCTGTAACCACTGTGCATAAAAATTTGGAAACATGACATACAGTGTATCATTTGCTGTCTAAGTCATGTTTCCCATATTTTCCATTGCAAGATACAAGCCGGTTTGAGTGTTTGGGGCACATTTTAGCTAAAATCATCCTACGGGGCCTAACTGCTTATGCTAAAGCCTGCCTATTTTGAATGGCGTAGTGGTCACTGCAACCTCCAAAAAAATCAGGACTTACTACCCCAATAACCTGCTAACTCACCCCTGAAATACTTACTTATTCACACTATTTTGTTCATTTGACTTGTTTCTAATTTGAAATGCCCATTTTTGTGGGGCCAGAAAGGTGCGTCTTTAAAAGGCGATTTCTACGATACCCCACTTTTGCGCGTCGGACCGCGACTTTTTCCGGAAACGCCGAAAAACCGCAATTTTCAGGAGAAATGAGACGTACATCCACCCCCTCTGCCGCCCACCCACCCAACTGACAGCCAGCCAGCAGACAAGCACAGAGAGTTCCGTGGGTCTGTCTGTGATGTCATAAAGGGCCTGCTGATCAATGGCCAGCTCTCTGATTGGCTGCTGTGTTTGATTGACAGATTGAATCTGGCAGCTGATTGGCTGTCTACCCTAAAGTGCATTACACACCCCTGATGGTACCACTGGCTAAGACTCCACCTCAGCTCATTGATTAATTATAAATTTAGAACAAATGATGGATGAAAGCAGGCAGGCCGGCCATTTTTTTCACGCTCATTGGACTTGTTTAATGCAATGCACCTGTGTATATTCACATGCATTCACTTCATGCTGTAACCACTGTGCATAAAAATTTGGAAACATGGCATACAGTGTATCATTTGCTGTCTAAGTCATGTTTCCCATATTTTCCAATGCAAGATACAAGCCGGTTTGAGTGTTTGGGGCACATTTTAGCTAAAATCATCCTACGGGGCCTAACTGCTTATGCTAAAGCCTGCCTATTTTGAATGGCGTAGTGGTCACTGCAACCTCCAAAAAAATCAGGACTTACTACCCCAATAACCTGCTAACTCACCCCTGAAATACTTACTTATTCACACTATTTTGTTCATTTGACTTGTTTCTAATTTGAAATGCCCATTTTTGTGGGGCCAGAAAGGTGCGTCTTTAAAAGGCGATTTCTACGATACCCCACTTTTGCGCGTCGGACCGCGACTTTTTCCGGAAACGCAGAAAAACCGCAATTTTCAGGAGAAACGAGACGTACATCCTCCCCCTCTGCCGCCCACCCACCCAACTGACAGCCAGCCAGCAGACAAGCACAGAGAGTTCCGTGGGTCTGTCTGTGATGTCATAAAGGGCCTGCTGATCAATGGCCAGCTCTCTGATTGGCTGCTGTGTTTGATTGACAGATTGAATCTGGCAGCTGATTGGCTGTCTACCCTAAAGTGCATTACACACCCCTGATGGTACCACTGGCTAAGACTCCACCTCAGCTCATTGATTAATTATAAATTTAGAACAAATGATGGATGAAAGCAGGCAGGCCGGCCATTTTTTTCACGCTCATTGGACTTGTTTAATGCAATGCACCTGTGTATATTCACATGCATTCACTTCATGCTGTAACCACTGTGCATAAAAATTTGGAAACATGGCATACAGTGTATCATTTGCTGTCTAAGTCATGTTTCCCATATTTTCCATTGCAAGATACAAGCCGGTTTGAGTGTTTGGGGCACATTTTAGCTAAAATCATCCTACGGGGCCTAAATGCTTATGCTAAAGCCTGCCTATTTTGAATGGCGTAGTGGTCACTGCAACCTCCAAAAAAATCAGGACTTACTACCCCAATAACCTGCTACTGTAACTCACCCCTGAAATACTTACTTATTCACACTATTTTGTTCATTTGACTTGTTTCTAATTTGAAATGCCCATTTTTGTGGGGCCAGAAAGGTGCGTCTTTAAAAGGCGATTTCTACGATACCCCACTTTTGCGCGTCGGACCGCGACTTTTTCCGGAAACGCTGAAAAACCGCAATTTTCAGGAGAAACGAGACGTACATCCTCCCCCTCTGCCGCCCACCCACCCAACTGACAGCCAGCCAGCAGACAAGCACAGAGAGTTCCGTGGGTCTGTCTGTGATGTCATAAAGGGCCTGCTGATCAATGGCCAGCTCTCTGATTGGCTGCTGTGTTTGATTGACAGATTGAATCTGGCAGCTGATTGGCTGTCTACCCTAAAGTGCATTACACACCCCTGATGGTACCACTGGCTAAGACTCCACCTCAGCTCATTGATTAATTATAAATTTAGAACAAATGATGGATGAAAGCAGGCAGGCCGGCCATTTTTTTCACGCTCATTGGACTTGTTTAATGCAATGCACCTTTGTATATTCACATGCATTCGCTTCATGCTGTAACCACTGTGCATAAAAATTTGGAACCATGGCATACAGTGTATCATTTGCTGTCTAAGTCATGTTTCCCATATTTTCCATTGCAAGATACAAGCCGGTTTGAGTGTTTGGGGCACATTTTAGCTAAAATCATCCTACGGGGCCTAAATGCTTATGCTAAAGCCTGCCTATTTTGAATGGCGTAGTGGTCACTGCAACCTCCAAAAAAATCAGGACTTACTACCCCAATAACCTGCTACTGTAACTCACCCCTGAAATACTTACTTATTCACACTATTTTGTTCATTTGACTTGTTTCTAATTTGAAATGCCCATTTTTGTGGGGCCAGAAAGGTGCGTCTTTAAAAGGCGATTTCTACGATACCCCACTTTTGCGCGTCGGACCGCGACTTTTTCCGGAAACGCTGAAAAACCGCAATTTTCAGGAGAAACGAGACGTACATCCTCCCCCTCTGCCGCCCACCCACCCAACTGACAGCCAGCCAGCAGACAAGCACAGAGAGTTCCGTGGGTCTGTCTGTGATGTCATAAAGGGCCTGCTGATCAATGGCCAGCTCTCTGATTGGCTGCTGTGTTTGATTGACAGATTGAATCTGGCAGCTGATTGGCTGTCTACCCTAAAGTGCATTACACACCCCTGATGGTACCACTGGCTAAGACTCCACCTCAGCTCATTGATTAATTATAAATTTAGAACAAATGATGGATGAAAGCAGGCAGGCCGGCCATTTTTTTCACGCTCATTGGACTTGTTTAATGCAATGCACCTTTGTATATTCACATGCATTCGCTTCATGCTGTAACCACTGTGCATAAAAATTTGGAACCATGGCATACAGTGTATCATTTGCTGTCTAAGTCATGTTTCCCATATTTTCCATTGCAAGATACAAGCCGGTTTGAGTGTTTGGGGCACATTTTAGCTAAAATCATCCTACGGGGCCTAACTGCTTATGCCAAAGCCTGCCTATTTTGAATGGCGTAGTGGTCAATGCAACCTCCAAAAAAATCAGGACTTACTACCCCAATAACCTGCTAACTCACCCCTGAAATACTTACTTATTCACACTATTTTGTTCATTTGACTTGTTTCTAATTTGAAATGCCCATTTTTGTGGGGCCAGAAAGGTGCGTCTTTAAAAGGCGATTTCTACGATACCCCACTTTTGCGCGTCGGACCGCGACTTTTTCCGGAAACGCCGAAAAACCGCAATTTTCAGGAGAAACGAGACGTACATCCTCCCCCTCTGCCGCCCACCCACACAACTGACAGCCAGCCAGCAGACAAGCACAGAGAGTTCCGTGGGTCTGTCTGTGATGTCATAAAGGGCCTGCTGATCAATGGCCAGCTCTCTGATTGGCTGCTGTGTTTGATTGACAGATTGAATCTGGCAGCTGATTGGCTGTCTACCCTAAAGTGCATTACACACCCCTGATGGTACCACTGGCTAAGACTCCACCTCAGCTCATTGATTAATTATAAATTTAGAACAAATGATGGATGAAAGCAGGCAGGCCGGCCATTTTTTTCACGCTCATTGGACTTGTTTAATGCAATGCACCTGTGTATATTCACATGCATTCACTTCATGCTGTAACCACTGTGCATAAAAATTTGGAAACATGGCATACAGTGTATCATTTGCTGTCTAAGTCATGTTTCCCATATTTTCCATTGCAAGATACAAGCCGGTTTGAGTGTTTGGGGCACATTTTAGCTAAAATCATCCTACGGGGCCTAAATGCTTATGCTAAAGCCTGCCTATTTTGAATGGCGTAGTGGTCACTGCAACCTCCAAAAAAATCAGGACTTACTACCCCAATAACCTGCTAACTCACCCCTGAAATACTTACTTATTCACACTATTTTGTTCATTTGACTTGTTTCTAATTTGAAATGCCCATTTTTGTGGGGCCAGAAAGGTGCGTCTTTAAAAGGCGATTTCTACGATACCCCACTTTTGCGCGTCGGACCGCGACTTTTTCCGGAAACGCTGAAAAACCGCAATTTTCAGGAGAAACGAGACGTACATCCTCCCCCTCTGCCGCCCACCCACCCAACTGACAGCCAGCCAGCAGACAAGCACAGAGAGTTCCGTGGGTCTGTCTGTGATGTCATAAAGGGCCTGCTGATCAATGGCCAGCTCTCTGATTGGCTGCTGTGTTTGATTGACAGATTGAATCTGGCAGCTGATTGGCTGTCTACCCTAAAGTGCATTACACACCCCTGATGGTACCACTGGCTAAGACTCCACCTCAGCTCATTGATTAATTATAAATTTAGAACAAATGATGGATGAAAGCAGGCAGGCCGGCCATTTTTTTCACGCTCATTGGACTTGTTTAATGCAATGCACCTTTGTATATTCACATGCATTCGCTTCATGCTGTAACCACTGTGCATAAAAATTTGGAAACATGGCATACAGTGTATCATTTGCTGTCTAAGTCATGTTTCCCATATTTTCCATTGCAAGATACAAGCCGGTTTGAGTGTTTGGGGCACATTTTAGCTAAAATCATCCTACGGGGCCTAACTGCTTATGCCAAAGCCTGCCTATTTTGAATGGCGTAGTGGTCAATGCAACCTCCAAAAAAATCAGGACTTACTACCCCAATAACCTGCTAACTCACCCCTGAAATACTTACTTATTCACACTATTTTGTTCATTTGACTTGTTTCTAATTTGAAATGCCCATTTTTGTGGGGCCAGAAAGGTGCGTCTTTAAAAGGCGATTTCTACGATACCCCACTTTTGCGCGTCGGACCGCGACTTTTTCCGGAAACGCTAAAAAACCGCAATTTTTAGGAGAAACGAGACGTACATCCTCCCCCTCTGCCGCCCACCCACCCAACTGACAGCCAGCCAGCAGACAAGCACAGAGAGTTCCGTGGGTCTGTCTGTGATGTCATAAAGGGCCTGCTGATCAATGGCCAGCTCTCTGATTGGCTGCTGTGTTTGATTGACAGATTGAATCTGGCAGCTGATTGGCTGTCTACCCTAAAGTGCATTACACACCCCTGATGGTACCACTGGCTAAGACTCCACCTCAGCTCATTGATTAATTATAAATTTAGAACAAATGATGGATGAAAGCAGGCAGGCCGGCCATTTTTTTCACGCTCATTGGACTTGTTTAATGCAATGCACCTTTGTATATTCACATGCATTCGCTTCATGCTGTAACCACTGTGCATAAAAATTTGGAAACATGGCATACAGTGTATCATTTGCTGTCTAAGTCATGTTTCCCATATTTTCCATTGCAAGATACAAGCCGGTTTGAGTGTTTGGGGAACATTTTAGCTAAAATCATCCTACGGGGCCTAACTGCTTATGCTAAAGCCTGCCTATTTTGAATGGCGTAGTGGTCACTGCAACCTCCAAAAAAATCAGGACTTACTACCCCAATAACCTGCTAACTCACCCCTGAAATACTTACTTATTCACACTATTTTGTTCATTTGACTTGTTTCTAATTTGAAATGCCCATTTTTGTGGGGCCAGAAAGGTGCGTCTTTAAAAGGCGATTTCTACGATACCCCACTTTTGCGCGTCGGACCGCGACTTTTTCCGGAAACGCCGAAAAACCGCAATTTTCAGGAGAAACGAGACGTACATCCTCCCCCTCTGCCGCCCACCCACCCAACTGACAGCCAGCCAGCAGACAAGCACAGAGAGTTCCGTGGGTCTGTCTGTGATGTCATAAAGGGCCTGCTGATCAATGGCCAGCTCTCTGATTGGCTGCTGTGTTTGATTGACAGATTGAATCTGGCAGCTGATTGGCTGTCTACCCTAAAGTGCATTACACACCCCTGATGGTACCACTGGCTAAGACTCCACCTCAGCTCATTGATTAATTATAAATTTAGAACAAATGATGGATGAAAGCAGGCAGGCCGGCCATTTTTTTCACGCTCATTGGACTTGTTTAATGCAATGCACCTTTGTATATTCACATGCATTCGCTTCATGCTGTAACCACTGTGCATAAAAATTTGGAAACATGGCATACAGTGTATCATTTGCTGTCTAAGTCATGTTTCCCATATTTTCCATTGCAAGATACAAGCCGGTTTGAGTGTTTGGGGCACATTTTAGCTAAAATCATCCTACGGGGCCTAACTGCTTATGCCAAAGCCTGCCTATTTTGAATGGCGTAGTGGTCACTGCAACCTCCAAAAAAATCAGGACTTACTACCCCAATAACCTGCTAACTCACCCCTGAAATACTTACTTATTCACACTATTTTGTTCATTTGACTTGTTTCTAATTTGAAATGCCCATTTTTGTGGGGCCAGAAAGGTGCGTCTTTAAAAGGCGATTTCTACGATACCCCACTTTTGCGCGTCGGACCGCGACTTTTTCCGGAAACGCCGAAAAACCGCAATTTTCAGGAGAAACGAGACGTACATCCTCCCCCTCTGCCGCCCACCCACCCAACTGACAGCCAGCCAGCAGACAAGCACAGAGAGTTCCGTGGGTCTGTCTGTGATGTCATAAAGGGCCTGCTGATCAATGGCCAGCTCTCTGATTGGCTGCTGTGTTTGATTGACAGATTGAATCTGGCAGCTGATTGGCTGTCTACCCTAAAGTGCATTACACACCCCTGATGGTACCACTGGCTAAGACTCCACCTCAGCTCATTGATTAATTATAAATTTAGAACAAATGATGGATGAAAGCAGGCAGGCCGGCCATTTTTTTCACGCTCATTGGACTTGTTTAATGCAATGCACCTGTGTATATTCACATGCATTCACTTCATGCTGTAACCACTGTGCATAAAAATTGGGAAACATGGCATACAGTGTATCATTTGCTGTCTAAGTCATGTTTCCCATATTTTCCATTGCAAGATACAAGCCGGTTTGAGTGTTTGGGGCACATTTTAGCTAAAATCATCCTACGGGGCCTAACTGCTTATGCTAAAGCCTGCCTATTTTGAATGGCGTAGTGGTCACTGCAACCTCCAAAAAAATCAGGACTTACTACCCCAATAACCTGCTAACTCACCCCTGAAATACTTACTTATTCACACTATTTTGTTCATTTGACTTGTTTCTAATTTGAAATGCCCATTTTTGTGGGGCCAGAAAGGTGCGTCTTTAAAAGGCGATTTCTACGATACCCCACTTTTGCGCGTCGGACCGCGACTTTTTCCAGAAACGCCGAAAAACCGCAATTTTCAGGAGAAACGAGACGTACATCCTCCCCCTCTGCCGCCCACCCACCCAACTGACAGCCAGCCAGCAGACAAGCACAGAGAGTTCCGTGGGTCTGTCTGTGATGTCATAAAGGGCCTGCTGATCAATGGCCAGCTCTCTGATTGGCTGCTGTGTTTGATTGACAGATTGAATCTGGCAGCTGATTGGCTGTCTACCCTAAAGTGCATTACACACCCCTGATGGTACCACTGGCTAAGACTCCACCTCAGCTCATTGATTAATTATAAATTTAGAACAAATGATGGATGAAAGTAGGCAGGCCGGCCATTTTTTTCACGCTCATTGGACTTGTTTAATGCAATGCACCTGTGTATATTCACATGCATTCACTTCATGCTGTAACCACTGTGCATAAAAATTTGGAAACATGGCATACAGTGTATCATTTGCTGTCTAAGTCATGTTTCCCATATTTTCCATTGCAAGATACAAGCCGGTTTGAGTGTTTGGGGCACATTTTAGCTAAAATCATCCTACGGGGCCTAAATGCTTATGCTAAAGCCTGCCTATTTTGAATGGCGTAGTGGTCACTGCAACCTCCAAAAAAATCAGGACTTACTACCCCAATAATCTACTAACTCACCCCTGAAATACTTACTTATTCACACTATTTTGTTCATTTGACTTGTTTCTAATTTGAAATGCCCATTTTTGTGGGGCCAGAAAGGTGCGTCTTTAAAAGGCGATTTCTACGATACCCCACTTTTGCGCGTCGGACCGCGACTTTTTCCGGAAACGCTGAAAAACCGCAATTTTCAGGAGAAACGAGACGTACATCCTCCCCCTCTGCCGCCCACCCACCCAACTGACAGCCAGCCAGCAGACAAGCACAGAGAGTTCCGTGGGTCTGTCTGTGATGTCATAAAGGGCCTGCTGATCAATGGCCAGCTCTCTGATTGGCTGCTGTGTTTGATTGACAGATTGAATCTGGCAGCTGATTGGCTGTCTACCCTAAAGTGCATTACACACCCCTGATGGTACCACTGGCTAAGACTCCACCTCAGCTCATTGATTAATTATAAATTTAGAACAAATGATGGATGAAAGCAGGCAGGCCGGCCATTTTTTTCACGCTCATTGGACTTGTTTAATGCAATGCACCTGTGTATATTCACATGCATTCACTTCATGCTGTAACCACTGTGCATAAAAATTTGGAAACATGGCATACAGTGTATCATTTGCTGTCTAAGTCATGTTTCCCATATTTTCCATTGCAAGATACAAGCCGGTTTGAGTGTTTGGGGCACATTTTAGCTAAAATCATCCTACGGGGCCTAACTGCTTATGCTAAAGCCTGCCTATTTTGAATGGCGTAGTGGTCACTGCAACCTCCAAAAAAATCAGGACTTACTACCCCAATAACCTGCTAACTCACCCCTGAAATACTTACTTATTCACACTATTTTGTTCATTTGACTTGTTTCTAATTTGAAATGCCCATTTTTGTGGGGCCAGAAAGGTGCGTCTTTAAAAGGCGATTTCTACGATACCCCACTTTTGCGCGTCGGACCGCGACTTTTTCCGGAAACGCTGAAAAACCGCAATTTTCAGGAGAAACGAGACGTACATCCTCCCCCTCTGCCGCCCACCCACCCAACTGACAGCCAGCCAACAGACAAGCACAGAGAGTTCCGTGGGTCTGTCTGTGATGTCATAAAGGGCCTGCTGATCAATGGCCAGCTCTCTGATTGGCTGCTGTGTTTGATTGACAGATTGAATCTGGCAGCTGATTGGCTGTCTACCCTAAAGTGCATTACACACCCCTGATGGTACCACTGGCTAAGACTCCACCTCAGCTCATTGATTAATTATAAATTTAGAACAAATGATGGATGAAAGCAGGCAGGCCGGCCATTTTTTTCACGCTCATTGGACTTGTTTAATGCAATGCACCTTTGTATATTCACATGCATTCGCTTCATGCTGTAACCACTGTGCATAAAAATTTGGAAACATGGCATACAGTGTATCATTTGCTGTCTAAGTCATGTTTCCCATATTTTCCATTGCAAGATACAAGCCGGTTTGAGTGTTTGGGGAACATTTTAGCTAAAATCATCCTACGGGGCCTAACTGCTTATGCTAAAGCCTGCCTATTTTGAATGGCGTAGTGGTCACTGCAACCTCCAAAAAAATCAGGACTTACTACCCCAATAACCTGCTAACTCACCCCTGAAATACTTACTTATTCACACTATTTTGTTCATTTGACTTGTTTCTAATTTGAAATGCCCATTTTTGTGGGGCCAGAAAGGTGCGTCTTTAAAAGGCGATTTCTACGATACCCCACTTTTGCGCGTCGGACCGCGACTTTTTCCGGAAACGCCGAAAAACCGCAATTTTCAGGAGAAACGAGACGTACATCCTCCCCCTCTGCCGCCCACCCACCCAACTGACAGCCAGCCAGCAGACAAGCACAGAGAGTTCCGTGGGTCTGTCTGTGATGTCATAAAGGGCCTGCTGATCAATGGCCAGCTCTCTGATTGGCTGCTGTGTTTGATTGACAGATTGAATCTGGCAGCTGATTGGCTGTCTACCCTAAAGTGCATTACACACCCCTGATGGTACCACTGGCTAAGACTCCACCTCAGCTCATTGATTAATTATAAATTTAGAACAAATGATGGATGAAAGCAGGCAGGCCGGCCATTTTTTTCACGCTCATTGGACTTGTTTAATGCAATGCACCTTTGTATATTCACATGCATTCGCTTCATGCTGTAACCACTGTGCATAAAAATTTGGAAACATGGCATACAGTGTATCATTTGCTGTCTAAGTCATGTTTCCCATATTTTCCATTGCAAGATACAAGCCGGTTTGAGTGTTTGGGGCACATTTTAGCTAAAATCATCCTACGGGGCCTAACTGCTTATGCCAAAGCCTGCCTATTTTGAATTTTCCATTGCAAGATACAAGCCGGTTTGAGTGTTTGGGGCACATTTTAGCTAAAATCATCCTACGGGGCCTAACTGCTTATGCCAAAGCCTGCCTATTTTGAATGGCGTAGTGGTCACTGCAACCTCCAAAAAAATCAGGACTTACTACCCCAATAACCTGCTAACTCACCCCTGAAATACTTACTTATTCACACTATTTTGTTCATTTGACTTGTTTCTAATTTGAAATGCCCATTTTTGTGGGGCCAGAAAGGTGCGTCTTTAAAAGGCGATTTCTACGATACCCCACTTTTGCGCGTCGGACCGCGACTTTTTCCGGAAACGCCGAAAAACCGCAATTTTCAGGAGAAACGAGACGTACATCCTCCCCCTCTGCCGCCCACCCAAAAAACTGACAGCCAGCCAGCAGACAAGCACAGAGAGTTCCGTGGGTCTGTCTGTGATGTCATAAAGGGCCTGCTGATCAATGGCCAGCTCTCTGATTGGCTGCTGTGTTTGATTGACAGATTGAATGGTACCCCTGATGGTACCACTGGCTAAGACTCCACCTCAGCTCATTGATTAATTATAAATTTAGAACAAATGATGGATGAAAGCAGGCAGGCCGGCCATTTTTTTCACGCTCATTGGACTTGTTTAATGCAATGCACCTGTGTATATTCACATGCATTCACTTCATGCTGTAACCACTGTGCATAAAAATTTGGAAACATGGCATACAGTGTATCATTTGCTGTCTAAGTCATGTTTCCCATATTTTCCATTGCAAGATACAAGCCGGTTTGAGTGTTTGGGGCACATTTTAGCTAAAATCATCCTACGGGGCCTAAATGCTTATGCTAAAGCCTGCCTATTTTGAATGGCGTAGTGGTCACTGCAACCTCCAAAAAAATCAGGACTTACTACCCCAATAACCTGCTAACTCACCCCTGAAATACTTACTTATTCACACTATTTTGTTCATTTGACTTGTTTCTAATTTGAAATGCCCATTTTTGTGGGGCCAGAAAGGTGCGTCTTTAAAAGGCGATTTCTACGATACCCCACTTTTGCGCGTCGGACCGCGACTTTTTCCGGAAACGCTGAAAAACCGCAATTTTCAGGAGAAACGAGACGTACATCCTCCCCCTCTGCCGCCCACCCACCCAACTGACAGCCAGCCAGCAGACAAGCACAGAGAGTTCCGTGGGTCTGTCTGTGATGTCATAAAGGGCCTGCTGATCAATGGCCAGCTCTCTGATTGGCTGCTGTGTTTGATTGACAGATTGAATCTGGCAGCTGATTGGCTGTCTACCCTAAAGTGCATTACACACCCCTGATGGTACCACTGGCTAAGACTCCACCTCAGCTCATTGATTAATTATAAATTTAGAACAAATGATGGATGAAAGCAGGCAGGCCGGCCATTTTTTTCACGCTCATTGGACTTGTTTAATGCAATGCACCTTTGTATATTCACATGCATTCGCTTCATGCTGTAACCACTGTGCATAAAAATTTGGAAACATGGCATACAGTGTATCATTTGCTGTCTAAGTCATGTTTCCCATATTTTCCATTGCAAGATACAAGCCGGTTTGAGTGTTTGGGGCACATTTTAGCTAAAATCATCCTACGGGGCCTAACTGCTTATGCCAAAGCCTGCCTATTTTGAATGGCGTAGTGGTCAATGCAACCTCCAAAAAAATCTATACTTACTACCCCAATAACCTGCTAACTCACCCCTGAAATACTTACTTATTCACACTATTTTGTTCATTTGACTTGTTTCTAATTTGAAATGCCCATTTTTGTGGGGCCAGAAAGGTGCGTCTTTAAAAGGCGATTTCTACGATACCCCACTTTTGCGCGTCGGACCGCGACTTTTTCCAGAAACGCCGAAAAACCGCAATTTTCAGGAGAAACGAGACGTACATCCTCCCCCTCTGCCGCCCACCCACCCAACTGACAGCCAGCCAGCAGACAAGCACAGAGAGTTCCGTGGGTCTGTCTGTGATGTCATAAAGGGCCTGCTGATCAATGGCCAGCTCTCTGATTGGCTGCTGTGTTTGATTGACAGATTGAATCTGGCAGCTGATTGGCTGTCTACCCTAAAGTGCATTACACACCCCTGATGGTACCACTGGCTAAGACTCCACCTCAGCTCATTGATTAATTATAAATTTAGAACAAATGATGGATGAAAGCAGGCAGGCCGGCCATTTTTTTCACGCTCATTGGACTTGTTTAATGCAATGCACCTGTGTATATTCACATGCATTCACTTCATGCTGTAACCACTGTGCATAAAAATTTGGAAACATGGCATACAGTGTATCATTTGCTGTCTAAGTCATGTTTCCCATATTTTCCATTGCAAGATACAAGCCGGTTTGAGTGTTTGGGGCACATTTTAGCTAAAATCATCCTACGGGGCCTAACTGCTTATGCCAAAGCCTGCCTATTTTGAATGGCGTAGTGGTCAATGCAACCTCCAAAAAAATCAGGACTTACTACCCCAATAACCTGCTAACTCACCCCTGAAATACTTACTTATTCACACTATTTTGTTCATTTGACTTGTTTCTAATTTGAAATGCCCATTTTTGTGGGACCAGAAAGGTGCGTCTTTAAAAGGCGATTTCTACGATACCCCACTTTTGCGCGTCGGACCGCGACTTTTTCCGGAAACGCTGAAAAACCGCAATTTTCAGGAGAAACGAGACGTACATCCTCCCCCTCTGCCGCCCACCCACCCAACTGACAGCCAGCCAGCAGACAAGCACAGAGAGTTCCGTGGGTCTGTCTGTGATGTCATAAAGGGCCTGCTGATCAATGGCCAGCTCTCTGATTGGCTGCTGTGTTTGATTGACAGATTGAATCTGGCAGCTGATTGGCTGTCTACCCTAAAGTGCATTACACACCCCTGATGGTACCACTGGCTAAGACTCCACCTCAGCTCATTGATTAATTATAAATTTAGAACAAATGATGGATGAAAGCAGGTAGGCCGGCCATTTTTTTCACGCTCATTGGACTTGTTTAATGCAATGCACCTTTGTATATTCACATGCATTCGCTTCATGCTGTAACCACTGTGCATAAAAATTTGGAAACATGGCATACAGTGTATCATTTGCTGTCTAAGTCATGTTTCCCATATTTTCCATTGCAAGATACAAGCCGGTTTGAGTGTTTGGGGCACATTTTAGCTAAAATCATCCTAGGGGGCCTAACTGCTTATGCCAAAGCCTGCCTATTTTGAATGGCGTAGTGGTCAATGCAACCTCCAAAAAAATCAGGACTTACTACCCCAATAACCTGCTAACTCACCCCTGAAATACTTACTTATTCACACTATTTTGTTCATTTGACTTGTTTCTAATTTGAAATGCCCATTTTTGTGGGGCCAGAAAGGTGCGTCTTTAAAAGGCGATTTCTACGATACCCCACTTTTGCGCGTCGGACCCCGACTTTTTCCAGAAACGCCGAAAAACCGCAATTTTCAGGAGAAACGAGACGTACATCCTCCCCCTCTGCCGCCCACCCACCCAACTGACAGCCAGCCAGCAGACAAGCACAGAGAGTTCCGTGGGTCTGTCTGTGATGTCATAAAGGGCCTGCTGATCAATGGCCAGCTCTCTGATTGGCTGCTGTGTTTGATTGACAGATTGAATCTGGCAGCTGATTGGCTGTCTACCCTAAAGTGCATTACACACCCCTGATGGTACCACTGGCTAAGACTCCACCTCAGCTCATTGATTAATTATAAATTTAGAACAAATGATGGATGAAAGCAGGCAGGCCGGCCATTTTTTTCACGCTCATTGGACTTGTTTAATGCAATGCACCTGTGTATATTCACATGCATTCACTTCATGCTGTAACCACTGTGCATAAAAATTTGGAAACATGGCATACAGTGTATCATTTGCTGTCTAAGTCATGTTTCCCATATTTTCCATTGCAAGATACAAGCCGGTTTGAGTGTTTGGGGCACATTTTAGCTAAAATCATCCTACGGGGCCTAACTGCTTATGCCAAAGCCTGCCTATTTTGAATGGCGTAGTGGTCAATGCAACCTCCAAAAAAATCAGGACTTACTACCCCAATAACCTGCTAACTCACCCCTGAAATACTTACTTATTCACACTATTTTGTTCATTTGACTTGTTTCTAATTTGAAATGCCCATTTTTGTGGGGCCAGAAAGGTGCGTCTTTAAAAGGCGATTTCTACGATACCCCACTTTTGCGCGTCGGACCGCGACTTTTTCCATAAACGCCGAAAAACCGCAATTTTCAGGAGAAACGAGACGTACATCCTCCCCCTCTGCCGCCCACCCACCCAACTGACAGCCAGCCAGCAGACAAGCACAGAGAGTTCCGTGGGTCTGTCTGTGATGTCATAAAGGGCCTGCTGATCAATGGCCAGCTCTCTGATTGGCTGCTGTGTTTGATTGACAGATTGAATCTGGCAGCTGATTGGCTGTCTACCCTAAAGTGCATTACACACCCCTGATGGTACCACTGGCTAAGACTCCACCTCAGCTCATTGATTAATTATAAATTTAGAACAAATGATGGATGAAAGCAGGCAGGCCGGCCATTTTTTTCACGCTCATTGGACTTGTTTAATGCAATGCACCTGTGTATATTCACATGCATTCACTTCATGCTGTAACCACTGTGCATAAAAATTTGGAAACATGGCATACAGTGTATCATTTGCTGTCTAAGTCATGTTTCCCATATTTTCCATTGCAAGATACAAGCCGGTTTGAGTGTTTGGGGCACATTTTAGCTAAAATCATCCTACGGGGCCTAAATGCTTATGCTAAAGCCTGCCTATTTTGAATGGCGTAGTGGTCACTGCAACCTCCAAAAAAATCAGGACTTACTACCCCAATAACCTGCTAACTCACCCCTGAAATACTTACTTATTCACACTATTTTGTTCATTTGACTTGTTTCTAATTTGAAATGCCCATTTTTGTGGGGCCAGAAAGGTGCGTCTTTAAAAGGCGATTTCTACGATACCCCACTTTTGCGCGTCGGACCGCGACTTTTTCCGGAAACGCTGAAAAACCGCAATTTTCAGGAGAAACGAGACGTACATCCTCCCCCTCTGCCGCCCACCCACCCAACTGACAGCCAGCCAGCAGACAAGCACAGAGAGTTCCGTGGGTCTGTCTGTGATGTCATAAAGGGCCTGCTGATCAATGGCCAGCTCTCTGATTGGCTGCTGTGTTTGATTGACAGATTGAATCTGGCAGCTGATTGGCTGTCTACCCTAAAGTGCATTACACACCCTTGATGGTACCACTGGCTAAGACTCCACCTCAGCTCATTGATTAATTATAAATTTAGAACAAATGATGGATGAAAGCAGGCAGGCCGGCCATTTTTTTCACGCTCATTGGACTTGTTTAATGCAATGCACCTTTGTATATTCACATGCATTCGCTTCATGCTGTAACCACTGTGCATAAAAATTTGGAAACATGGCATACAGTGTATCATTTGCTGTCTAAGTCATGTTTCCCATATTTTCCATTGCAAGATACAAGCCGGTTTGAGTGTTTGGGGCACATTTTAGCTAAAATCATCCTACGGGGCCTAACTGCTTATGCCAAAGCCTGCCTATTTTGAATGGCGTAGTGGTCAATGCAACCTCCAAAAAAATCAGGACTTACTACCCCAATAACCTGCTAACTCACCCCTGAAATACTTACTTATTCACACTATTTTGTTCATTTGACTTGTTTCTAATTTGAAATGCCCATTTTTGTGGGGCCAGAAAGGTGCGTCTTTAAAAGGCGATTTCTACGATACCCCACTTTTGCGCGTCGGACCGCGACTTTTTCCGGAAACGCCGAAAAACCGCAATTTTCAGGAGAAACGAGACGTACATCCTCCCCCTCTGCCGCCCACCCACCCAACTGACAGCCAGCCAGCAGACAAGCACAGAGAGTTCCGTGGGTCTGTCTGTGATGTCATAAAGGGCCTGCTGATCAATGGCCAGCTCTCTGATTGGCTGCTGTGTTTGATTGACAGATTGAATCTGGCAGCTGATTGGCTGTCTACCCTAAAGTGCATTACACACCCCTGATGGTACCACTGGCTAAGACTCCACCTCAGCTCATTGATTAATTATAAATTTAGAACAAATGATGGATGAAAGCAGGCAGGCCGGCCATTTTTTTCACGCTCATTGGACTTGTTTAATGCAATGCACCTGTGTATATTCACATGCATTCACTTCATGCTGTAACCACTGTGCATAAAAATTTGGAAACATGGCATACAGTGTATCATTTGCTGTCTAAGTCATGTTTCCCATATTTTCCATTGCAAGATACAAGCCGGTTTGAGTGTTTGGGGCACATTTTAGCTAAAATCATCCTACGGGGCCTAAATGCTTATGCTAAAGCCTGCCTATTTTGAATGGCGTAGTGGTCACTGCAACCTCCAAAAAAATCAGGACTTACTACCCCAATAACCTGCTAACTCACCCCTGAAATACTTACTTATTCACACTATTTTGTTCATTTGACTTGTTTCTAATTTGAAATGCCCATTTTTGTGGGGCCAGAAAGGTGCGTCTTTAAAAGGCGATTTCTACGATACCCCACTTTTGCGCGTCGGACCGCGACTTTTTCCGGAAACGCCGAAAAACCGCAATTTTCAGGAGAAACGAGACGTACATCCTCCCCCTCTGCCGCCCACCCACCCAACTGACAGCCAGCCAGCAGACAAGCACAGAGAGTTCCGTGGGTCTGTCTGTGATGTCATAAAGGGCCTGCTGATCAATGGCCAGCTCTCTGATTGGCTGCTGTGTTTGATTGACAGATTGAATCTGGCAGCTGATTGGCTGTCTACCCTAAAGTGCATTACACACCCCTGATGGTACCACTGGCTAAGACTCCACCTCAGCTCATTGATTAATTATAAATTTAGAACAAATGATGGATGAAAGCAGGCAGGCCGGCCATTTTTTTCACGCTCATTGGACTTGTTTAATGCAATGCACCTGTGTATATTCACATGCATTCACTTCATGCTGTAACCACTGTGCATAAAAATTTGGAAACATGGCATACAGTGTATCATTTGCTGTCTAAGTCATGTTTCCCATATTTTCCATTGCAAGATACAAGCCGGTTTGAGTGTTTGGGGCACATTTTAGCTAAAATCATCCTACGGGGCCTAAATGCTTATGCTAAAGCCTGCCTATTTTGAATGGCATAGTGGTCACTGCAACCTCCAAAAAAATCAGGACTTACTACCCCAATAACCTGCTAACTCACCCCTGAAATACTTACTTATTCACACTATTTTGTTCATTTGACTTGTTTCTAATTTGAAATGCCCATTTTTGTGGGGCCAGAAAGGTGCGTCTTTAAAAGGCGATTTCTACGATACCCCACTTTTGCGCGTCGGACCGCGACTTTTTCCGGAAACGCTGAAAAACCGCAATTTTCAGGAGAAACGAGACGTACATCCTCCCCCTCTGCCGCCCACCCACCCAACTGACAGCCAGCCAGCAGACAAGCACAGAGAGTTCCGTGGGTCTGTCTGTGATGTCATAAAGGGCCTGCTGATCAATGGCCAGCTCTCTGATTGGCTGCTGTGTTTGATTGACAGATTGAATCTGGCAGCTGATTGGCTGTCTACCCTAAAGTGCATTACACACCCCTGATGGTACCACTGGCTAAGACTCCACCTCAGCTCATTGATTAATTATAAATTTAGAACAAATGATGGATGAAAGCAGGCAGGCCGGCCATTTTTTTCACGCTCATTGGACTTGTTTAATGCAATGCACCTGTGTATATTCACATGCATTCACTTCATGCTGTAACCACTGTGCATAAAAATTTGGAAACATGGCATACAGTGTATCATTTGCTGTCTAAGTCATGTTTCCCATATTTTCCATTGCAAGATACAAGCCGGTTTGAGTGTTTGGGGCACATTTTAGCTAAAATCATCCTACGGGGCCTAAATGCTTATGCTAAAGCCTGCCTATTTTGAATGGCGTAGTGGTCACTGCAACCTCCAAAAAAATCAGGACTTACTACCCCAATAACCTGCTAACTCACCCCTGAAATACTTACTTATTCACACTATTTTGTTCATTTGACTTGTTT
The DNA here is from genome assembly GCF_055691185.1 of Crinia signifera. NCBI lineage: Eukaryota > Metazoa > Chordata > Amphibia > Anura > Myobatrachidae > Crinia > Crinia signifera. Next base: position 628,142 of record NW_028142730.1, on the reverse strand, counting down.
CTAATTTGAAATGCCCATTTTTGTGGGGCCAGAAAGGTGCGTCTTTAAAAGGCGATTTCTACGATACCCCACTTTTGCGCGTCGGACCGCGACTTTTTCCGGAAACGCTGAAAAACCGCAATTTTCAGGAGAAACGAGACGTACATCCTCCCCCTCTGCCGCCCACCCACCCAACTGACAGCCAGCCAGCAGACAAGCACAGAGAGTTCCGTGGGTCTGTCTGTGATGTCATAAAGGGCCTGCTGATCAATGGCCAGCTCTCTGATTGGCTGCTGTGTTTGATTGACAGATTGAATCTGGCAGCTGATTGGCTGTCTACCCTAAAGTGCATTACACACCCCTGATGGTACCACTGGCTAAGACTCCACCTCAGCTCATTGATTAATTATAAATTTAGAACAAATGATGGATGAAAGCAGGCAGGCCGGCCATTTTTTTCACGCTCATTGGACTTGTTTAATGCAATGCACCTTTGTATATTCACATGCATTCGCTTCATGCTGTAACCACTGTGCATAAAAATTTGGAAACATGGCATACAGTGTATCATTTGCTGTCTAAGTCATGTTTCCCATATTTTCCATTGCAAGATACAAGCCGGTTTGAGTGTTTGGGGCACATTTTAGCTAAAATCATCCTACGGGGCCTAACTGCTTATGCCAAAGCCTGCCTAATTTGAATGGCGTAGTGGTCAATGCAACCTCCAAAAAAATCAGGACTTACTACCCCAATAACCTGCTAACTCACCCCTGAAATACTTACTTATTCACACTATTTTGTTCATTTGACTTGTTTCTAATTTGAAATGCCCATTTTTGTGGGGCCAGAAAGGTGCGTCTTTAAAAGGCGATTTCTACGATACCCCACTTTTGCGCGTCGGACCGCGACTTTTTCCGGAAACGCCGAAAAATCGCAATTTTCAGGAGAAACGAGACGTACATCCTCCCCCTCTGCCGCCCACCCACCCAACTGACAGCCAGCCAGCAGACAAGCACAGAGAGTTCCGTGGGTCTGTCTGTGATGTCATAAAGGGCCTGCTGATCAATGGCCAGCTCTCTGATTGGCTGCTGTGTTTGATTGACAGATTGAATCTGGCAGCTGATTGGCTGTCTACCCTAAAGTGCATTACACACCCCTGATGGTACCACTGGCTAAGACTCCACCTCAGCTCATTGATTAATTATAAATTTAGAACAAATGATGGATGAAAGCAGGCAGGCCGGCCATTTTTTTCACGCTCATTGGACTTGTTTAATGCAATGCACCTTTGTATATTCACATGCATTCGCTTCATGCTGTAACCACTGTGCATAAAAATTTGGAAACATGGCATACAGTGTATCATTTGCTGTCTAAGTCATGTTTCCCATATTTTCCATTGCAAGATACAAGCCGGTTTGAGTGTTTGGGGAACATTTTAGCTAAAATCATCCTACGGGGCCTAACTGCTTATGCTAAAGCCTGCCTATTTTGAATGGCGTAGTGGTCACTGCAACCTCCAAAAAAATCAGGACTTACTACCCCAATAACCTGCTAACTCACCCCTGAAATACTTACTTATTCACACTATTTTGTTCATTTGACTTGTTTCTAATTTGAAATGCCCATTTTTGTGGGGCCAGAAAGGTGCGTCTTTAAAAGGCGATTTCTACGATACCCCACTTTTGCGCGTCGGACCGCGACTTTTTCCGGAAACGCCGAAAAACCGCAATTTTCAGGAGAAACGAGACGTACATCCTCCCCCTCTGCCGCCCACCCACCCAACTGACAGCCAGCCAGCAGACAAGCACAGAGAGTTCCGTGGGTCTGTCTGTGATGTCATAAAGGGCCTGCTGATCAATGGCCAGCTCTCTGATTGGCTGCTGTGTTTGATTGACAGATTGAATCTGGCAGCTGATTGGCTGTCTACCCTAAAGTGCATTACACACCCCTGATGGTACCACTGGCTAAGACTCCACCTCAGCTCATTGATTAATTATAAATTTAGAACAAATGATGGATGAAAGCAGGCAAGCCGGCCATTTTTTTCACGCTCATTGGACTTGTTTAATGCAATGCACCTGTGTATATTCACATGCATTCACTTCATGCTGTAACCACTGTGCATAAAAATTTGGAAACATGGCATACAGTGTATCATTTGCTGTCTAAGTCATGTTTCCCATATTTTCCATTGCAAGATACAAGCCGGTTTGAGTGTTTGGGGCACATTTTAGCTAAAATCATCCTACGGGGCCTAAATGCTTATGCTAAAGCCTGCCTATTTTGAATGGCGTAGTGGTCACTGCAACCTCCAAAAAAATCAGGACTTACTACCCCAATAACCTGCTAACTCACCCCTGAAATACTTACTTATTCACACTATTTTGTTCATTTGACTTGTTTCTAATTTGAAATGCCCATTTTTGTGGGGCCAGAAAGGTGCGTCTTTAAAAGGCGATTTCTACGATACCCCACTTTTGCGCGTCGGACCGCGACTTTTTCCGGAAACGCCGAAAAACCGCAATTTTCAGGCGAAACGAGACGTACATCCACCCCCTCTGCCGCCCACCCACCCAACTGACAGCCAGCCAGCAGACAAGCACAGAGAGTTCCGTGGGTCTGTCTGTGATGTCATAAAGGGCCTGCTGATCAATGGCCAGCTCTCTGATTGGCTGCTGTGTTTGATTGACAGATTGAATCTGGCAGCTGATTGGCTGTCTACCCTAAAGTGCATTACACACCCCTGATGGTACCACTGGCTAAGACTCCACCTCAGCTCATTGATTAATTATAAATTTAGAACAAATGATGGATGAAAGCAGGCAGGCCGGCCATTTTTTTCACGCTCATTGGACTTGTTTAATGCAATGCACCTGTGTATATTCACATGCATTCACTTCATGCTGTAACCACTGTGCATAAAAATTTGGAAACATGGCATACAGTGTATCATTTGCTGTCTAAGTCATGTTTCCCATATTTTCCATTGCAAGATACAAGCCGGTTTGAGTGTTTGGGGCACATTTTAGCTAAAATCATCCTACGGGGCCTAAATGCTTATGCTAAAGCCTGCCTATTTTGAATGGCGTAGTGGTCACTGCAACCTCCAAAAAAATCAGGACTTACTACCCCAATAACCTGCTAACTCACCCCTGAAATACTTACTTATTCACACTATTTTGTTCATTTGACTTGTTTCTAATTTGAAATGCCCATTTTTGTGGGGCCAGAAAGGTGCGTCTTTAAAAGGCGATTTCTACGATACCCCACTTTTGCGCGTCGGACCGCGACTTTTTCCGGAAACGCCGAAAAACCGCAATTTTCAGGAGAAACGAGACGTACATCCTCCCCCTCTGCCACCCACCCACCCAACTGACAGCCAGCCAGCAGACAAGCACAGAGAGTTCCGTGGGTCTGTCTGTGATGTCATAAAGGGCCTGCTGATCAATGGCCAGCTCTCTGATTGGCTGCTGTGTTTGATTGACAGATTGAATCTGGCAGCTGATTGGCTGTCTACCCTAAAGTGCATTACACACCCCTGATGGTACCACTGGCTAAGACTCCACCTCAGCTCATTGATTAATTATAAATTTAGAACAAATGATGGATGAAAGCAGGCAGGCCGGCCATTTTTTTCACGCTCATTGGACTTGTTTAATGCAATGCACCTGTGTATATTCACATGCATTCACTTCATGCTGTAACCACTGTGCATAAAAATTTGGAAACATGGCATACAGTGTATCATTTGCTGTCTAAGTCATGTTTCCCATATTTTCCATTGCAAGATACAAGCCGGTTTGAGTGTTTGGGGCACATTTTAGCTAAAATCATCCTACGGGGCCTAAATGCTTATGCTAAAGCCTGCCTATTTTGAATGGCGTAGTGGTCACTGCAACCTCCAAAAAAATCAGGACTTACTACCCCAATAACCTGCTAACTCACCCCTGAAATACTTACTTATTCACACTATTTTGTTCATTTGACTTGTTTCTAATTTGAAATGCCCATTTTTGTGGGGCCAGAAAGATGCGTCTTTAAAAGGCGATTTCTACGATACCCCACTTTTGCGCGTCGAACCGCGACTTTTTCCGGAAACGCTGAAAAACCGCAATTTTCAGGAGAAACGAGACGTACATCCTCCCCCTCTGCCACCCACCCACCCAACTGACAGCCAGCCAGCAGACAAGCACAGAGAGTTCCGTGGGTCTGTCTGTGATGTCATAAAGGGCCTGCTGATCAATGGCCAGCTCTCTGATTGGCTGCTGTGTTTGATTGACAGATTGAATCTGGCAGCTGATTGGCTGTCTACCCTAAAGTGCATTACACACCCCTGATGGTACCACTGGCTAAGACTCCACCTCAGCTCATTGATTAATTATAAATTTAGAACAAATGATGGATGAAAGCAGGCAGGCCGGCCATTTTTTTCACGCTCATTGGACTTGTTTAATGCAATGCACCTTTGTATATTCACATGCATTCGCTTCATGCTGTAACTACTGTGCATAAAAATTTGGAAACATGGCATACAGTGTATCATTTGCTGTCTAAGTCATGTTTCCCATATTTTCCATTGCAAGATACAAGCCGGTTTGAGTGTTTGGGGCACATTTTAGCTAAAATCATCCTACGGGGCCTAACTGCTTATGCCAAAGCCTGCCTATTTTGAATGGCGTAGTGGTCACTGCAACCTCCAAAAAAATCAGGACTTACTACCCCAATAACCTGCTAACTCACCCCTGAAATACTTACTTATTCACACTATTTTGTTCATTTGACTTGTTTCTAATTTGAAATGCCCATTTTTGTGGGGCCAGAAAGGTGCGTCTTTAAAAGGCGATTTCTACGATACCCCACTTTTGCGCGTCGGACCGCGACTTTTTCCGGAAACGCCGAAAAACCGCAATTTTCAGGAGAAACGAGACGTACATCCTCCCCCTCTGCCGCCCACCCACCCAACTGACAGCCAGCCAGCAGACAAGCACAGAGAGTTCCGTGGGTCTGTCTGTGATGTCATAAAGGGCCTGCTGATCAATGGCCAGCTCTCTGATTGGCTGCTGTGTTTGATTGACAGATTGAATCTGGCAGCTGATTGACTGTCTACCCTAAAGTGCATTACACACCCCTGATGGTACCACTGGCTAAGACTCCACCTCAGCTCATCTATTAATTATAAATTTAGAACAAATGATGGATGAAAGCAGGCAGGCCGGCCATTTTTTTCACGCTCATTGGACTTGTTTAATGCAATGCACCTGTGTATATTCACATGCATTCACTTCATGCTGTAACCACTGTGCTTAAAAATTTGGAAACATGGCATACAGTGTATCATTTGCTGTCTAAGTCATGTTTCCCATATTTTCCATTGCAAGATACAAGCCGGTTTGAGTGTTTGGGGCACATTTTAGCTAAAATCATCCTACGGGGCCTAACTGCTTATGCTAAAGCCTGCCTATTTTGAATGGCGTAGTGGTCACTGCAACCTCCAAAAAAATCAGGACTTACTACCCCAATAACCTGCTAACTCACCCCTGAAATACTTACTTATTCACACTATTTTGTTCATTTGACTTGTTTCTAATTTGAAATGCCCATTTTTGTGGGGCCAGAAAGGTGCGTCTTTAAAAGGCGATTTCTACGATACCCCACTTTTGCGCATCGGACCGCGACTTTTTCCGGAAACGCCGAAAAACCACAATTTTCAGGAGAAACGAGATGTACATCCTCCCCCTCTGCCGCCCACCCACCCAACTGACAGCCAGCCAGCAGACAAGCACAGAGAGTTCCGTGGGTCTGTCTGTGATGTCATAAAGGGCCTGCTGATCAATGGCCAGCTCTCTGATTGGCTGCTGTGTTTGATTGACAGATTGAATCTGGCAGCTGATTGGCTGTCTACCCTAAAGTGCATTACACACCCCTGATGGTACCACTGGCTAAGACTCCACCTCAGCTCATTGATTAATTATAAATTTAGAACAAATGATGGATGAAAGCAGGCAGGCCGGCCATTTTTTTCACGCTCATTGGACTTGTTTAATGCAATGCACCTGTGTATATTCACATGCATTCACTTCATGCTGTAACCACTGTGCATAAAAATTTGGAAACATGGCATACAGTGTATCATTTGCTGTCTAAGTCATGTTTCCCATATTTTCCATTGCAAGATACAAGCCGGTTTGAGTGTTTGGGGCACATTTCAGCTAAAATCATCCTACGGGGCCTAACTGCTTATGCTAAAGCCTGCCTATTTTGAATGGCGTAGTGGTCACTGCAACCTCCAAAAAAATCAGGACTTACTACCCCAATAACCTGCTAACTCACCCCTGAAATACTTACTTATTCACACTATTTTGTTCATTTGACTTGTTTCTAATTTGAAATGCCCATTTTTGTGGGGCCAGAAAGGTGCGTCTTTAAAAGGCGATTTCTACGATACCCCACTTTTGCGCGTCGGACCGCGACTTTTTCCGGAAACGCTGAAAAACCGCAATTTTCAGGAGAAACGAGACGTACATCCTCCCCCTCTGCCGCCCACCCACCCAACTGACAGCCAGCCAGCAGACAAGCACAGAGAGTTCCGTGGGTCTGTCTGTGATGTCATAAAGGGCCTGCTGATCAATGGCCAGCTCTCTGATTGGCTGCTGTGTTGGATTGACAGATTGAATCTGGCAGCTGATTGGCTGTCTACCCTAAAGTGCATTACACACCCCTGATGGTACCACTGGCTAAGACTCCACCTCAGCTCATTGATTAATTATAAATTTAGAACAAATGATGGATGAAAGCAGGCAGGCCGGCCATTTTTTTCACGCTCATTGGACTTGTTTAATGCAATGCACCTGTGTATATTCACATGCATTCACTTCATGCTGTAACCACTGTGCATAAAAATTTGGAAACATGGCATACAGTGTATCATTTGCTGTCTAAGTCATGTTTCCCATATTTTCCATTGCAAGATACAAGCCGGTTTGAGTGTTTGGGGCACATTTTAGCTAAAATCATCCTACGGGGCCTAAATGCTTATGCTAAAGCCTGCCTATTTTGAATGGCGTAGTGGTCACTGCAACCTCCAAAAAAATCAGGACTTACTACCCCAATAACCTGCTAACTCACCCCTGAAATACTTACTTATTCACACTATTTTGTTCATTTGACTTGTTTCTAATTTGAAATGCCCATTTTTGTGGGGCCAGAAAGGTGCGTCTTTAAAAGGCGATTTCTACGATACCCCACTTTTGCGCGTCGGACCGCGACTTTTTCCGGAAACGCTGAAAAACCGCAATTTTCAGGAGAAACGAGACGTACATCCTCCCCCTCTGCCGCCCACCCACCCAACTGACAGCCAGCCAGCAGACAAGCACAGAGAGTTCCGTGGGTCTGTCTGTGATGTCATAAAGGGCCTGCTGATCAATGGCCAGCTCTCTGATTGGCTGCTGTGTTTGATTGACAGATTGAATCTGGCAGCTGATTGGCTGTCTACCCTAAAGTGCATTACACACCCCTGATGGTACCACTGGCTAAGACTCCACCTCAGCTCATTGATTAATTATAAATTTAGAACAAATGATGGATGAAAGCAGGCAGGCCGGCCATTTTTTTCACGCTCATTGGACTTGTTTAATGCAATGCACCTTTGTATATTCACATGCATTCGCTTCATGCTGTAACCACTGTGCATAAAAATTTGGAAACATGGCATACAGTGTATCATTTGCTGTCTAAGTCATGTTTCCCATATTTTCCATTGCAAGATACAAGCCGGTTTGAGTGTTTGGGGCACATTTTAGCTAAAATCATCCTACGGGGCCTAACTGCTTATGCCAAAGCCTGCCTATTTTGAATGGCGTAGTGGTCAATGCAACCTCCAAAAAAATCAGGACTTACTACCCCAATAACCTGCTAACTCACCCCTGAAATACTTACTTATTCACACTATTTTGTTCATTTGACTTATTTCTAATTTGAAATGCCCATTTTTGTGGGGCCAGAAAGGTGCGTCTTTAAAAGGCGATTTCTACGATACCCCACTTTTGCGCGTCGGACCGCGACTTTTTCCGGAAACGCCGAAAAACCGCAATTTTCAGGAGAAACGAGACGTACATCCTCCCCCTCTGCCGCCCACCCACCCAACTGACAGCCAGCCAGCAGACAAGCACAGAGAGTTCCGTGGGTCTGTCTGTGATGTCATAAAGGGCCTGCTGATCAATGGCCAGCTCTCTGATTGGCTGCTGTGTTTGATTGACAGATTGAATCTGGCAGCTGATTGGCTGTCTACCCTAAAGTGCATTACACACCCCTGATGGTACCACTGGCTAAGACTCCACCTCAGCTCATTGATTAATTATAAATTTAGAACAAATGATGGATGAAAGCAGGCAGGCCGGCCATTTTTTTCACGCTCATTGGACTTGTTTAATGCAATGCACCTTTGTATATTCACATGTATTCGCTTCATGCTGTAACCACTGTGCATAAAAATTTGGAAACATGACATACAGTGTATCATTTGCTGTCTAAGTCATGTTTCCCATATTTTCCATTGCAAGATACAAGCCGGTTTGAGTGTTTGGGGCACATTTTAGCTAAAATCATCCTACGGGGCCTAACTGCTTATGCCAAAGCCTGCCTATTTTGAATGGCGTAGTGGTCAATGCAACCTCCAAAAAAATCAGGACTTACTACCCCAATAACCTGCTAACTCACCCCTGAAATACTTACTTATTCACACTATTTTGTTCATTTGACTTGTTTCTAATTTGAAATGCCCATTTTTGTGGGGCCAGAAAGGTGCGTCTTTAAAAGGCGATTTCTACGATACCCCACTTTTGCGCGTCGGACCGCGACTTTTTCCGGAAACGCCGAAAAACCGCAATTTTCAGGAGAAACGAGACGTACATCCTCCCCCTCTGCCGCCCACCCACCCAACTGACAGCCAGCCAGCAGACAAGCACAGAGAGTTCCGTGGGTCTGTCTGTGATGTCATAAAGGGCCTGCTGATCAATGGCCAGCTCTCTGATTGGCTGCTGTGTTTGATTGACAGATTGAATCTGGCAGCTGATTGGCTGTCTACCCTAAAGTGCATTACACACCCCTGATGGTACCACTGGCTAAGACTCCACCTCAGCTCATTGATTAATTATAAATTTAGAACAAATGATGGATGAAAGCAGGCAGGCCGGCCATTTTTTTCACGCTCATTGGACTTGTTTAATGCAATGCACCTTTGTATATTCACATGCATTCGCTTCATGCTGTAACCACTGTGCATAAAAATTTGGAAACATGACATACAGTGTATCATTTGCTGTCTAAGTCATGTTTCCCATATTTTCCATTGCAAGATACAAGCCGGTTTGAGTGTTTGGGGCACATTTTAGCTAAAATCATCCTACGGGGCCTAACTGCTTATGCTAAAGCCTGCCTATTTTGAATGGCGTAGTGGTCACTGCAACCTCCAAAAAAATCAGGACTTACTACCCCAATAACCTGCTAACTCACCCCTGAAATACTTACTTATTCACACTATTTTGTTCATTTGACTTGTTTCTAATTTGAAATGCCCATTTTTGTGGGGCCAGAAAGGTGCGTCTTTAAAAGGCGATTTCTACGATACCCCACTTTTGCGCGTCGGACCGCGACTTTTTCCGAAACGCCGAAAAACCGCAATTTTCAGGAGAAATGAGACGTACATCCACCCCCTCTGCCGCCCACCCACCCAACTGACAGCCAGCCAGCAGACAAGCACAGAGAGTTCCGTGGGTCTGTCTGTGATGTCATAAAGGGCCTGCTGATCAATGGCCAGCTCTCTGATTGGCTGCTGTGTTTGATTGACAGATTGAATCTGGCAGCTGATTGGCTGTCTACCCTAAAGTGCATTACACACCCCTGATGGTACCACTGGCTAAGACTCCACCTCAGCTCATTGATTAATTATAAATTTAGAACAAATGATGGATGAAAGCAGGCAGGCCGGCCATTTTTTTCACGCTCATTGGACTTGTTTAATGCAATGCACCTGTGTATATTCACATGCATTCACTTCATGCTGTAACCACTGTGCATAAAAATTTGGAAACATGGCATACAGTGTATCATTTGCTGTCTAAGTCATGTTTCCCATATTTTCCAATGCAAGATACAAGCCGGTTTGAGTGTTTGGGGCACATTTTAGCTAAAATCATCCTACGGGGCCTAACTGCTTATGCTAAAGCCTGCCTATTTTGAATGGCGTAGTGGTCACTGCAACCTCCAAAAAAATCAGGACTTACTACCCCAATAACCTGCTAACTCACCCCTGAAATACTTACTTATTCACACTATTTTGTTCATTTGACTTGTTTCTAATTTGAAATGCCCATTTTTGTGGGGCCAGAAAGGTGCGTCTTTAAAAGGCGATTTCTACGATACCCCACTTTTGCGCGTCGGACCGCGACTTTTTCCGGAAACGCCGAAAAACCGCAATTTTCAGGAGAAACGAGACGTACATCCTCCCCCTCTGCCGCCCACCCACCCAACTGACAGCCAGCCAGCAGACAAGCACAGAGAGTTCCGTGGGTCTGTCTGTGATGTCATAAAGGGCCTGCTGATCAATGGCCAGCTCTCTGATTGGCTGCTGTGTTTGATTGACAGATTGAATCTGGCAGCTGATTGGCTGTCTACCCTAAAGTGCATTACACACCCCTGATGGTACCACTGGCTAAGACTCCACCTCAGCTCATTGATTAATTATAAATTTAGAACAAATGATGGATGAAAGCAGGCAGGCCGGCCATTTTTTTCACGCTCATTGGACTTGTTTAATGCAATGCACCTTTGTATATTCACATGCATTCGCTTCATGCTGTAACCACTGTGCATAAAAATTTGGAAACATGGCATACAGTGTATCATTTGCTGTCTAAGTCATGTTTCCCATATTTTCCATTGCAAGATACAAGCCGGTTTGAGTATTTGGGGCACATTTTAGCTAAAATCATCCTACGGGGCCTAACTGCTTATGCCAAAGCCTGCCTATTTTGAATGGCGTAGTGGTCAATGCAACCTCCAAAAAAATCAGGACTTACTACCCCAATAACCTGCTAACTCACCCCTGAAATACTTACTTATTCACACTATTTTGTTCATTTGACTTATTTCTAATTTGAAATGCCCATTTTTGTGGGGCCAGAAAGGTGCGTCTTTAAAAGGCGATTTCTACGATACCCCACTTTTGCGCGTCGGACCGCGACTTTTTCCGGAAACGCCGAAAAACCGCAATTTTCAGGAGAAACGAGACGTACATCCTCCCCCTCTGCCGCCCACCCACCCAACTGACAGCCAGCCAGCAGACAAGCACAGAGAGTTCCGTGGGTCTGTCTGTGATGTCATAAAGGGCCTGCTGATCAATGGCCAGCTCTCTGATTGGCTGCTGTGTTTGATTGACAGATTGAATCTGGCAGCTGATTGGCTGTCTACCCTAAAGTGCATTACACACCCCTGATGGTACCACTGGCTAAGACTCCACCTCAGCTCATTGATTAATTATAAATTTAGAACAAATGATGGATGAAAGCAGGCAGGCCGGCCATTTTTTTCACGCTCATTGGACTTGTTTAATGCAATGCACCTTTGTATATTCACATGCATTCGCTTCATGCTGTAACCACTGTGCATAAAAATTTGGAAACATGACATACAGTGTATCATTTGCTGTCTAAGTCATGTTTCCCATATTTTCCATTGCAAGATACAAGCCGGTTTGAGTGTTTGGGGCACATTTTAGCTAAAATCATCCTACGGGGCCTAACTGCTTATGCCAAAGCCTGCCTATTTTGAATGGCATAGTGGTCAATGCAACCTCCAAAAAAATCAGGACTTACTACCCCAATAACCTGCTAACTCACCCCTGAAATACTTACTTATTCACACTATTTTGTTCATTTGACTTGTTTCTAATTTGAAATGCCCATTTTTGTGGGGCCAGAAAGGTGCGTCTTTAAAAGGCGATTTCTACGATACCCCACTTTTGCGCGTCGGACCGCGACTTTTTCCGGAAACGCCGAAAAACCGCAATTTTCAGGAGAAACGAGACGTACATCCTCCCCCTCTGCCGCCCACCCACCCAACTGACAGCCAGCCAGCAGACAAGCACAGAGAGTTCCGTGGGTCTGTCTGTGATGTCATAAAGGGCCTGCTGATCAATGGCCAGCTCTCTGATTGGCTGCTGTGTTTGATTGACAGATTGAATCTGGCAGCTGATTGGCTGTCTACCCTAAAGTGCATTACACACCCCTGATGGTACCACTGGCTAAGACTCCACCTCAGCTCATTGATTAATTATAAATTTAGAACAAATGATGGATGAAAGCAGGCAGGCCGGCCATTTTTTTCACGCTCATTGGACTTGTTTAATGCAATGCACCTTTGTATATTCACATGCATTCGCTTCATGCTGTAACCACTGTGCATAAAAATTTGGAAACATGACATACAGTGTATCATTTGCTGTCTAAGTCATGTTTCCCATATTTTCCATTGCAAGATACAAGCCGGTTTGAGTGTTTGGGGCACATTTTAGCTAAAATCATCCTACGGGGCCTAACTGCTTATGCTAAAGCCTGCCTATTTTGAATGGCGTAGTGGTCACTGCAACCTCCAAAAAAATCAGGACTTACTACCCCAATAACCTGCTAACTCACCCCTGAAATACTTACTTATTCACACTATTTTGTTCATTTGACTTGTTTCTAATTTGAAATGCCCATTTTTGTGGGGCCAGAAAGGTGCGTCTTTAAAAGGCGATTTCTACGATACCCCACTTTTGTGCGTCGGACCGCGACTTTTTCCGGAAACGCCGAAAAACCGCAATTTTCAGGAGAAATGAGACGTACATCCACCCCCTCTGCCGCCCACCCACCCAACTGACAGCCAGCCAGCAGACAAGCACAGAGAGTTCCGTGGGTCTGTCTGTGATGTCATAAAGGGCCTGCTGATCAATGGCCAGCTCTCTGATTGGCTGCTGTGTTTGATTGACAGATTGAATCTGGCAGCTGATTGGCTGTCTACCCTAAAGTGCATTACACACCCCTGATGGTACCACTGGCTAAGACTCCACCTCAGCTCATTGATTAATTATAAATTTAGAACAAATGATGGATGAAAGCAGGCAGGCCGGCCATTTTTTTCACGCTCATTGGACTTGTTTAATGCAATGCACCTGTGTATATTCACATGCATTCACTTCATGCTGTAACCACTGTGCATAAAAATTTGGAAACATGGCATACAGTGTATCATTTGCTGTCTAAGTCATGTTTCCCATATTTTCCAATGCAAGATACAAGCCGGTTTGAGTGTTTGGGGCACATTTTAGCTAAAATCATCCTACGGGGCCTAACTGCTTATGCTAAAGCCTGCCTATTTTGAATGGCGTAGTGGTCACTGCAACCTCCAAAAAAATCAGGACTTACTACCCCAATAACCTGCTAACTCACCCCTGAAATACTTACTTATTCACACTATTTTGTTCATTTGACTTGTTTCTAATTTGAAATGCCCATTTTTGTGGGGCCAGAAAGGTGCGTCTTTAAAAGGCGATTTCTACGATACCCCACTTTTGCGCGTCGGACCGCGACTTTTTCCGGAAACGCCGAAAAACCGCAATTTTCAGGAGAAACGAGACGTACATCCTCCCCCTCTGCCGCCCACCCACCCACCCAACTGACAGCCAGCCAGCAGACAAGCACAGAGAGTTCCGTGGGTCTGTCTGTGATGTCATAAAGGGCCTGCTGATCAATGGCCAGCTCTCTGATTGGCTGCTGTGTTTGATTGACAGATTGAATCTGGCAGCTGATTGGCTGTCTACCCTAAAGTGCATTACACACCCCTGATGGTACCACTGGCTAAGACTCCACCTCAGCTCATTGATTAATTATAAATTTAGAACAAATGATGGATGAAAGCAGGCAGGCCGGCCATTTTTTTCACGCTCATTGGACTTGTTTAATGCAATGCACCTGTGTATATTCACATGCATTCACTTCATGCTGTAACCATGGTGCATAAAAATTTGGAAACATGGCATACAGTGTATCATTTGCTGTCTAAGTCATGTTTCCCATATTTTCCATTGCAAGATACAAGCCGGTTTGAGTGTTTGGGGCACATTTTAGCTAAAATCATCCTACGGGGCCTAAATGCTTATGCTAAAGCCTGCCTATTTTGAATGGCGTAGTGGTCACTGCAACCTCCAAAAAAATCAGGACTTACTACCCCAATAACCTGCTAACTCACCCCTGAAATACTTACTTATTCACACTATTTTGTTCATTTGACTTGTTTCTAATTTGAAATGCCCATTTTTGTGGGGCCAGAAAGGTGCGTCTTTAAAAGGCGATTTCTACGATACCCCACTTTTGCGCGTCGGACCGCGACTTTTTCCGGAAACGCTGAAAAACCGCAATTTTCAGGAGAAACGAGACGTACATCCTCCCCCTCTGCCGCCCACCCACCCAACTGACAGCCAGCCAGCAGACAAGCACAGAGAGTTCCGTGGGTCTGTCTGTGATGTCATAAAGGGCCTGCTGATCAATGGCCAGCTCTCTGATTGGCTGCTGTGTTTGATTGACAGATTGAATCTGGCAGCTGATTGGCTGTCTACCCTAAAGTGCATTACACACCCCTGATGGTACCACTGGCTAAGACTCCACCTCAGCTCATTGATTAATTATAAATTTAGAACAAATGATGGATGAAAGCAGGCAGGCCGGCCATTTTTTTCACGCTCATTGGACTTGTTTAATGCAATGCACCTTTGTATATTCACATGCATTCGCTTCATGCTGTAACCACTGTGCATAAAAATTTGGAACCATGGCATACAGTGTATCATTTGCTGTCTAAGTCATGTTTCCCATATTTTCCATTGCAAGATACAAGCCGGTTTGAGTGTTTGGGGCACATTTTAGCTAAAATCATCCTACGGGGCCTAACTGCTTATGCCAAAGCCTGCCTATTTTGAATGGCGTAGTGGTCAATGCAACCTCCAAAAAAATCAGGACTTACTACCCCAATAACCTGCTAACTCACCCCTGAAATACTTACTTATTCACACTATTTTGTTCATTTGACTTGTTTCTAATTTGAAATGCCCATTTTTGTGGGGCCAGAAAGGTGCGTCTTTAAAAGGCGATTTCTACGATACCCCACTTTTGCGCGTCGGACCGCGACTTTTTCCGGAAACGCCGAAAAACCGCAATTTTCAGGAGAAACGAGACGTACATCCTCCCCCTCTGCCGCCCACCCACACAACTGACAGCCAGCCAGCAGACAAGCACAGAGAGTTCCGTGGGTCTGTCTGTGATGTCATAAAGGGCCTGCTGATCAATGGCCAGCTCTCTGATTGGCTGCTGTGTTTGATTGACAGATTGAATCTGGCAGCTGATTGGCTGTCTACCCTAAAGTGCATTACACACCCCTGATGGTACCACTGGCTAAGACTCCACCTCAGCTCATTGATTAATTATAAATTTAGAACAAATGATGGATGAAAGCAGGCAGGCCGGCCATTTTTTTCACGCTCATTGGACTTGTTTAATGCAATGCACCTGTGTATATTCACATGCATTCACTTCATGCTGTAACCACTGTGCATAAAAATTTGGAAACATGGCATACAGTGTATCATTTGCTGTCTAAGTCATGTTTCCCATATTTTCCATTGCAAGATACAAGCCGGTTTGAGTGTTTGGGGCACATTTTAGCTAAAATCATCCTACGGGGCCTAAATGCTTATGCTAAAGCCTGCCTATTTTGAATGGCGTAGTGGTCACTGCAACCTCCAAAAAAATCAGGACTTACTACCCCAATAACCTGCTAACTCACCCCTGAAATACTTACTTATTCACACTATTTTGTTCATTTGACTTGTTTCTAATTTGAAATGCCCATTTTTGTGGGGCCAGAAAGGTGCGTCTTTAAAAGGCGATTTCTACGATACCCCACTTTTGCGCGTCGGACCGCGACTTTTTCCGGAAACGCTGAAAAACCGCAATTTTCAGGAGAAACGAGACGTACATCCTCCCCCTCTGCCGCCCACCCACCCAACTGACAGCCAGCCAGCAGACAAGCACAGAGAGTTCCGTGGGTCTGTCTGTGATGTCATAAAGGGCCTGCTGATCAATGGCCAGCTCTCTGATTGGCTGCTGTGTTTGATTGACAGATTGAATCTGGCAGCTGATTGGCTGTCTACCCTAAAGTGCATTACACACCCCTGATGGTACCACTGGCTAAGACTCCACCTCAGCTCATTGATTAATTATAAATTTAGAACAAATGATGGATGAAAGCAGGCAGGCCGGCCATTTTTTTCACGCTCATTGGACTTGTTTAATGCAATGCACCTTTGTATATTCACATGCATTCGCTTCATGCTGTAACCACTGTGCATAAAAATTTGGAAACATGGCATACAGTGTATCATTTGCTGTCTAAGTCATGTTTCCCATATTTTCCATTGCAAGATACAAGCCGGTTTGAGTGTTTGGGGCACATTTTAGCTAAAATCATCCTACGGGGCCTAACTGCTTATGCCAAAGCCTGCCTATTTTGAATGGCGTAGTGGTCACTGCAACCTCCAAAAAAATCAGGACTTACTACCCCAATAACCTGCTAACTCACCCCTGAAATACTTACTTATTCACACTATTTTGTTCATTTGACTTGTTTCTAATTTGAAATGCCCATTTTTGTGGGGTCAGAAAGGTGCGTCTTTAAAAGGCGATTTCTACGATACCCCACTTTTGCGCGTCGGACCGCGACTTTTTCCGGAAACGCCGAAAAACCGCAATTTTCAGGAGAAACGAGACGTACATCCTCCCCCTCTGCCGCCCACCCACCCAACTGACAGCCAGCCAGCAGACAAGCACAGAGAGTTCCGTGGGTCTGTCTGTGATGTCATAAAGGGCCTGCTGATCAATGGCCAGCTCTCTGATTGGCTGCTGTGTTTGATTGACAGATTGAATCTGGCAGCTGATTGACTGTCTACCCTAAAGTGCATTACACACCCCTGATGGTACCACTGGCTAAGACTCCACCTCAGCTCATTGATTAATTATAAATTTAGAACAAATGATGGATGAAAGCAGGCAGGCCGGCCATTTTTTTCACGCTCATTGGACTTGTTTAATGCAATGCACCTGTGTATATTCACATGCATTCACTTCATGCTGTAACCACTGTGCATAAAAATTTGGAAACATGGCATACAGTGTATCATTTGCTGTCTAAGTCATGTTTCCCATATTTTCCATTGCAAGATACAAGCCGGTTTGAGTGTTTGGGGCACATTTTAGCTAAAATCATCCTACGGGGCCTAAATGCTTATGCTAAAGCCTGCCTATTTTGAATGGCGTAGTGGTCACTGCAACCTCCAAAAAAATCAGGACTTACTACCCCAATAACCTGCTAACTCACCCCTGAAATACTTACTTATTCACACTATTTTGTTCATTTGACTTGTTTCTAATTTGAAATGCCCATTTTTGTGGGGCCAGAAAGGTGCGTCTTTAAAAGGCGATTTCTACGATACCCCACTTTTGCGCGTCGGACCGCGACTTTTTCCGGAAACGCTGAAAAACCGCAATTTTCAGGAGAAACGAGACGTACATCCTCCCCCTCTGCCGCCCACCCACCCAACTGACAGCCAGCCAGCAGACAAGCACAGAGAGTTCCGTGGGTCTGTCTGTGATGTCATAAAGGGCCTGCTGATCAATGGCCAGCTCTCTGATTGGCTGCTGTGTTTGATTGACAGATTGAATCTGGCAGCTGATTGGCTGTCTACCCTAAAGTGCATTACACACCCCTGATGGTACCACTGGCTAAGACTCCACCTCAGCTCATTGATTAATTATAAATTTAGAACAAATGATGGATGAAAGCAGGCAGGCCGGCCATTTTTTTCACGCTCATTGGACTTGTTTAATGCAATGCACCTTTGTATATTCACATGCATTCGCTTCATGCTGTAACCACTGTGCATAAAAATTTGGAAACATGGCATACAGTGTATCATTTGCTGTCTAAGTCATGTTTCCCATATTTTCCATTGCAAGATACAAGCCGGTTTGAGTGTTTGGGGCACATTTTAGCTAAAATCATCCTACGGGGCCTAACTGCTTATGCCAAAGCCTGCCTATTTTGAATGGCGTAGTGGTCACTGCAACCTCCAAAAAAATCAGGACTTACTACCCCAATAACCTGCTAACTCACCCCTGAAATACTTACTTATTCACACTATTTTGTTCATTTGACTTGTTTCTAATTTGAAATGCCCATTTTTGTGGGGCCAGAAAGGTGCGTCTTTAAAAGGCGATTTCTACGATACCCCACTTTTGCGCGTCGGACCGCGACTTTTTCCGGAAACGCCGAAAAACCGCAATTTTCAGGAGAAACGAGACGTACATCCTCCCCCTCTGCCGCCCACCCACCCAACTGACAGCCAGCCAGCCAGCAGACAAGCACAGAGAGTTCCGTGGGTCTGTCTGTGATGTCATAAAGGGCCTGCTGATCAATGGCCAGCTCTCTGATTGGCTGCTGTGTTTGATTGACAGATTGAATCTGGCAGCTGATTGACTGTCTACCCTAAAGTGCATTACACACCCCTGATGGTACCACTGGCTAAGACTCCACCTCAGCTCATTGATTAATTATAAATTTAGAACAAATGATGGATGAAAGCAGGCAGGCCGGCCATTTTTTTCACGCTCATTGGACTTGTTTAATGCAATGCACCTGTGTATATTCACATGCATTCACTTCATGCTGTAACCACTGTGCATAAAAATTTGGAAACATGGCATACAGTGTATCATTTGCTGTCTAAGTCATGTTTCCCATATTTTCCATTGCAAGATACAAGCCGGTTTGAGTGTTTGGGGCACATTTTAGCTAAAATCATCCTACGGGGCCTAAATGCTTATGCTAAAGCCTGCCTATTTTGAATGGCGTAGTGGTCACTGCAACCTCCAAAAAAATCAGGACTTACTACCCCAATAACCTGCTAACTCACCCCTGAAATACTTACTTATTCACACTATTTTGTTCATTTGACTTGTTTCTAATTTGAAATGCCCATTTTTGTGGGGCCAGAAAGGTGCGTCTTTAAAAGGCGATTTCTACGATACCCCACTTTTGCGCGTCGGACCGCGACTTTTTCCGGAAACGCTGAAAAACCGCAATTTTCAGGAGAAACGAGACGTACATCCTCCCCCTCTGCCGCCCACCCACCCAACTGACAGCCAGCCAGCAGACAAGCACAGAGAGTTCCGTGGGTCTGTCTGTGATGTCATAAAGGGCCTGCTGATCAATGGCCAGCTCTCTGATTGGCTGCTGTGTTTGATTGACAGATTGAATCTGGCAGCTGATTGGCTGTCTACCCTAAAGTGCATTACACACCCCTGATGGTACCACTGGCTAAGACTCCACCTCAGCTCATTGATTAATTATAAATTTAGAACAAATGATGGATGAAAGCAGGCAGGCCGGCCATTTTTTTCACGCTCATTGGACTTGTTTAATGCAATGCACCTTTGTATATTCACATGCATTCGCTTCATGCTGTAACCACTGTGCATAAAAATTTGGAAACATGGCATACAGTGTATCATTTGCTGTCTAAGTCATGTTTCCCATATTTTCCATTGCAAGATACAAGCCGGTTTGAGTGTTTGGGGCACATTTTAGCTAAAATCATCCTACGGGGCCTAACTGCTTATGCCAAAGCCTGCCTATTTTGAATGGCGTAGTGGTCACTGCAACCTCCAAAAAAATCAGGACTTACTACCCCAATAACCTGCTAACTCACCCCTGAAATACTTACTTATTCACACTATTTTGTTCATTTGACTTGTTTCTAATTTGAAATGCCCATTTTTGTGGGGCCAGAAAGGTGCGTCTTTAAAAGGCGATTTCTACGATACCCCACTTTTGCGCGTCGGACCGCGACTTTTTCCGGAAACGCCGAAAAACCGCAATTTTCAGGAGAAACGAGACGTACATCCTCCCCCTCTGCCGCCCACCCACCCAACTGACAGCCAGCCAGCAGACAAGCACAGAGAGTTCCGTGGGTCTGTCTGTGATGTCATAAAGGGCCTGCTGATCAATGGCCAGCTCTCTGATTGGCTGCTGTGTTTGATTGACAGATTGAATCTGGCAGCTGATTGACTGTCTACCCTAAAGTGCATTACACACCCCTGATGGTACCACTGGCTAAGACTCCACCTCAGCTCATTGATTAATTATAAATTTAGAACAAATGATGGATGAAAGCAGGCAGGCCGGCCATTTTTTTCACGCTCATTGGACTTGTTTAATGCAATGCACCTGTGTATATTCACATGCATTCACTTCATGCTGTAACCACTGTGCATAAAAATTTGGAAACATGGCATACAGTGTATCATTTGCTGTCTAAGTCATGTTTCCCATATTTTCCATTGCAAGATACAAGCCGGTTTGAGTGTTTGGGGCACATTTTAGCTAAAATCATCCTACGGGGCCTAAATGCTTATGCTAAAGCCTGCCTATTTTGAATGGCGTAGTGGTCACTGCAACCTCCAAAAAAATCAGGACTTACTACCCCAATAACCTGCTAACTCACCCCTGAAATACTTACTTATTCACACTATTTTGTTCATTTGACTTGTTTCTAATTTGAAATGCCCATTTTTGTGGGGCCAGAAAGGTGCGTCTTTAAAAGGCGATTTCTACGATACCCCACTTTTGCGCGTCGGACCGCGACTTTTTCCGGAAACGCTGAAAAACCGCAATTTTCAGGAGAAACGAGACGTACATCCTCCCCCTCTGCCGCCCACCCACCCAACTGACAGCCAGCCAGCAGACAAGCACAGAGAGTTCCGTGGGTCTGTCTGTGATGTCATAAAGGGCCTGCTGATCAATGGCCAGCTCTCTGATTGGCTGCTGTGTTTGATTGACAGATTGAATCTGGCAGCTGATTGGCTGTCTACCCTAAAGTGCATTACACACCCCTGATGGTACCACTGGCTAAGACTCCACCTCAGCTCATTGATTAATTATAAATTTAGAACAAATGATGGATGAAAGCAGGCAGGCCGGCCATTTTTTTCACGCTCATTGGACTTGTTTAATGCAATGCACCTGTGTATATTCACATGCATTCACTTCATGCTGTAACCACTGTGCATAAAAATTTGGAAACATGGCATACAGTGTATCATTTGCTGTCTAAGTCATGTTTCCCATATTTTCCATTGCAAGATACAAGCCGGTTTGAGTGTTTGGGGCACATTTTAGCTAAAATCATCCTACGGGGCCTAAATGCTTATGCTAAAGCCTGCCTATTTTGAATGGCGTAGTGGTCACTGCAACCTCCAAAAAAATCAGGACTTACTACCCCAATAACCTGCTAACTCACCCCTGAAATACTTACTTATTCACACTATTTTGTTCATTTGACTTGTTTCTAATTTGAAATGCCCATTTTTGTGGGGCCAGAAAGGTGCGTCTTTAAAAGGCGATTTCTACGATACCCCACTTTTGCGCGTCGGACCGCGACTTTTTCCGGAAACGCTGAAAAACCGCAATTTTCAGGAGAAACGAGACGTACATCCTCCCCCTCTGCCGCCCACCCACCCAACTGACAGCCAGCCAGCAGACAAGCACAGAGAGTTCCGTGGGTCTGTCTGTGATGTCATAAAGGGCCTGCTGATCAATGGCCAGCTCTCTGATTGGCTGCTGTGTTTGATTGACAGATTGAATCTGGCAGCTGATTGGCTGTCTACCCTAAAGTGCATTACACACCCCTGATGGTACCACTGGCTAAGACTCCACCTCAGCTCATTGATTAATTATAAATTTAGAACAAATGATGGATGAAAGCAGGCAGGCCGGCCATTTTTTTCACGCTCATTGGACTTGTTTAATGCAATGCACCTTTGTATATTCACATGCATTCGCTTCATGCTGTAACCACTGTGCATAAAAATTTGGAAACATGGCATACAGTGTATCATTTGCTGTCTAAGTCATGTTTCCCATATTTTCCATTGCAAGATACAAGCCGGTTTGAGTGTTTGGGGCACATTTTAGCTAAAATCATCCTACGGGGCCTAACTGCTTATGCCAAAGCCTGCCTATTTTGAATGGCGTAGTGGTCACTGCAACCTCCAAAAAAATCAGGACTTACTACCCCAATAACCTGCTAACTCACCCCTGAAATACTTACTTATTCACACTATTTTGTTCATTTGACTTGTTTCTAATTTGAAATGCCCATTTTTGTGGGGCCAGAAAGGTGCGTCTTTAAAAGGCGATTTCTACGATACCCCACTTTTGCGCGTCGGACCGCGACTTTTTCCGGAAACGCCGAAAAACCGCAATTTTCAGGAGAAACGAGACGTACATCCTCCCCCTCTGCCGCCCACCCACCCAACTGACAGCCAGCCAGCAGACAAGCACAGAGAGTTCCGTGGGTCTGTCTGTGATGTCATAAAGGGCCTGCTGATCAATGGCCAGCTCTCTGATTGGCTGCTGTGTTTGATTGACAGATTGAATCTGGCAGCTGATTGACTGTCTACCCTAAAGTGCATTACACACCCCTGATGGTACCACTGGCTAAGACTCCACCTCAGCTCATTGATTAATTATAAATTTAGAACAAATGATGGATGAAAGCAGGCAGGCCGGCCATTTTTTTCACGCTCATTGGACTTGTTTAATGCAATGCACCTGTGTATATTCACATGCATTCACTTCATGCTGTAACCACTGTGCATAAAAATTTGGAAACATGGCATACAGTGTATCATTTGCTGTCTAAGTCATGTTTCCCATATTTTCCATTGCAAGATACAAGCCGGTTTGAGTGTTTGGGGCACATTTTAGCTAAAATCATCCTACGGGGCCTAAATGCTTATGCTAAAGCCTGCCTATTTTGAATGGCGTAGTGGTCACTGCAACCTCCAAAAAAATCAGGACTTACTACCCCAATAACCTGCTAACTCACCCCTGAAATACTTACTTATTCACACTATTTTGTTCATTTGACTTGTTTCTAATTTGAAATGCCCATTTTTGTGGGGCCAGAAAGGTGCGTCTTTAAAAGGCGATTTCTACGATACCCCACTTTTGCGCGTCGGACCGCGACTTTTTCCGGAAACGCTGAAAAACCGCAATTTTCAGGAGAAACGAGACGTACATCCTCCCCCTCTGCCGCCCACCCACCCAACTGACAGCCAGCCAGCAGACAAGCACAGAGAGTTCCGTGGGTCTGTCTGTGATGTCATAAAGGGCCTGCTGATCAATGGCCAGCTCTCTGATTGGCTGCTGTGTTTGATTGACAGATTGAATCTGGCAGCTGATTGGCTGTCTACCCTAAAGTGCATTACACACCCCTGATGGTACCACTGGCTAAGACTCCACCTCAGCTCATTGATTAATTATAAATTTAGAACAAATGATGGATGAAAGCAGGCAGGCCGGCCATTTTTTTCACGCTCATTGGACTTGTTTAATGCAATGCACCTTTGTATATTCACATGCATTCGCTTCATGCTGTAACCACTGTGCATAAAAATTTGGAAACATGGCATACAGTGTATCATTTGCTGTCTAAGTCATGTTTCCCATATTTTCCATTGCAAGATACAAGCCGGTTTGAGTGTTTGGGGCACATTTTAGCTAAAATCATCCTACGGGGCCTAACTGCTTATGCCAAAGCCTGCCTATTTTGAATGGCGTAGTGGTCACTGCAACCTCCAAAAAAATCAGGACTTACTACCCCAATAACCTGCTAACTCACCCCTGAAATACTTACTTATTCACACTATTTTGTTCATTTGACTTGTTTCTAATTTGAAATGCCCATTTTTGTGGGGCCAGAAAGGTGCGTCTTTAAAAGGCGATTTCTACGATACCCCACTTTTGCGCGTCGGACCGCGACTTTTTCCGGAAACGCCGAAAAACCGCAATTTTCAGGAGAAACGAGACGTACATCCTCCCCCTCTGCCGCCCACCCACCCAACTGACAGCCAGCCAGCAGACAAGCACAGAGAGTTCCGTGGGTCTGTCTGTGATGTCATAAAGGGCCTGCTGATCAATGGCCAGCTCTCTGATTGGCTGCTGTGTTTGATTGACAGATTGAATCTGGCAGCTGATTGACTGTCTACCCTAAAGTGCATTACACACCCCTGATGGTACCACTGGCTAAGACTCCACCTCAGCTCATTGATTAATTATAAATTTAGAACAAATGATGGATGAAAGCAGGCAGGCCGGCCATTTTTTTCACGCTCATTGGACTTGTTTAATGCAATGCACCTTTGTATATTCACATGCATTCGCTTCATGCTGTAACCACTGTGCATAAAAATTTGGAAACATGGCATACAGTGTATCATTTGCTGTCTAAGTCATGTTTCTCATATTTTCCATTGCAAGATACAAGCCGGTTTGAGTGTTTGGGGCACATTTTAGCTAAAATCATCCTACGGGGCCTAACTGCTTATGCCAAAGCCTGCCTATTTTGAATGGCGTAGTGGTCACTGCAACCTCCAAAAAAATCAGGACTTACTACCCCAATAACCTGCTAACTCACCCCTGAAATACTTACTTATTCACACTATTTTGTTCATTTGACTTGTTTCTAATTTGAAATGCCCATTTTTGTGGGGCCAGAAAGGTGCGTCTTTAAAAGGCGATTTCTACGATACCCCACTTTTGCGCGTCGGACCGCGACTTTTTCCGGAAACGCCGAAAAACCGCAATTTTCAGGAGAAACGAGACGTACATCCTCCCCCTCTGCCGCCCACCCACCCAACTGACAGCCAGCCAGCAGACAAGCACAGAGAGTTCCGTGGGTCTGTCTGTGATGTCATAAAGGGCCTGCTGATCAATGGCCAGCTCTCTGATTGGCTGCTGTGTTTGATTGACAGATTGAATCTGGCAGCTGATTGACTGTCTACCCTAAAGTGCATTACACACCCCTGATGGTACCACTGGCTAAGACTCCACCTCAGCTCATTGATTAATTATAAATTTAGAACAAATGATGGATGAAAGCAGGCAGGCCGGCCATTTTTTTCACGCTCATTGGACTTGTTTAATGCAATGCACCTGTGTATATTCACGTGCATTCATTTCATGCTGTAACCACTGTGCATAAAAATTTGGAAACATGGCATACAGTGTATCATTTGCTGTCTAAGTCATGTTTCCCATATTTTCCATTGCAAGATACAAGCCGGTTTGAGTGTTTGGGGCACATTTTAGCTAAAATCATCCTACGGGGCCTAACTGCTTATGCCAAAGCCTGCCTATTTTGAATGGCGTAGTGGTCACTGCAACCTCCAAAAAAATCAGGACTTACTACCCCAATAACCTGCTAACTCACCCCTGAAATACTTACTTATTCACACTATTTTGTTCATTTGACTTGTTTCTAATTTGAAATGCCCATTTTTGTGGGGCCAGAAAGGTGCGTCTTTAAAAGGCGATTTCTACGATACCCCACTTTTGCGCGTCGGACCGCGACTTTTTCCGGAAACGCCGAAAAACCGCAATTTTCAGGAGAAACGAGACGTACATCCTCCCCCTCTGCCGCCCACCCACCCAACTGACAGCCAGCCAGCAGACAAGCACAGAGAGTTCCGTGGGTCTGTCTGTGATGTCATAAAGGGCCTGCTGATCAATGGCCAGCTCTCTGATTGGCTGCTGTGTTTGATTGACAGATTGAATCTGGCAGCTGATTGACTGTCTACCCTAAAGTGCATTACACACCCCTGATGGTACCACTGGCTAAGACTCCACCTCAGCTCATTGATTAATTATAAATTTAGAACAAATGATGGATGAAAGCAGGCAGGCCGGCCATTTTTTTCACGCTCATTGGACTTGTTTAATGCAATGCACCTTTGTATATTCACATGCATTCGCTTCATGCTGTAACCACTGTGCATAAAAATTTGGAAACATGGCATACAGTGTATCATTTGCTGTCTAAGTCATGTTTCCCATATTTTCCATTGCAAGATACAAGCCGGTTTGAGTGTTTGGGGCACATTTTAGCTAAAATCATCCTACGGGGCCTAACTGCTTATGCCAAAGCCTGCCTATTTTGAATGGCGTAGTGGTCACTGCAACCTCCAAAAAAATCAGGACTTACTACCCCAATAACCTGCTAACTCACCCCTGAAATACTTACTTATTCACACTATTTTGTTCATTTGACTTGTTTCTAATTTGAAATGCCCATTTTTGTGGGGCCAGAAAGGTGCGTCTTTAAAAGGCGATTTCTACGATACCCCACTTTTGCGCGTCGGACCGCGACTTTTTCCGGAAACGCCGAAAAACCGCAATTTTCAGGAGAAACGAGACGTACATCCTCCCCCTCTGCCGCCCACCCACCCAACTGACAGCCAGCCAGCAGACAAGCACAGAGAGTTCCGTGGGTCTGTCTGTGATGTCATAAAGGGCCTGCTGATCAATGGCCAGCTCTCTGATTGGCTGCTGTGTTTGATTGACAGATTGAATCTGGCAGCTGATTGACTGTCTACCCTAAAGTGCATTACACACCCCTGATGGTACCACTGGCTAAGACTCCACCTCAGCTCATTGATTAATTATAAATTTAGAACAAATGATGGATGAAAGCAGGCAGGCCGGCCATTTTTTTCACGCTCATTGGACTTGTTTAATGCAATGCACCTGTGTATATTCACATGCATTCATTTCATGCTGTAACCACTGTGCATAAAAATTTGGAAACATGGCATACAGTGTATCATTTGCTGTCTAAGTCATGTTTCCCATATTTTCCATTGCAAGATACAAGCCGGTTTGAGTGTTTGGGGCACATTTTAGCTAAAATCATCCTACGGGGCCTAACTGCTTATGCTAAAGCCTGCCTATTTTGAATGGCGTAGTGGTCACTGCAACCTCCAAAAAAATCAGGACTTACTACCCCAATAACCTGCTAACTCACCCCTGAAATACTTACTTATTCACACTATTTTGTTCATTTGACTTGTTTCTAATTTGAAATGCCCATTTTTGTGGGGCCAGAAAGGTGCGTCTTTAAAAGGCGATTTCTACGATACCCCATTTTTGCGCATCGGACCGCGACTTTTTCCGGAAACGCCGAAAAACCGCAATTTTCAGGAGAAACGAGACGTACATCCTCCCCCTCTGCCGCCCACCCACCCAACTGACAGCCAGCCAGCAGACAAGCACAGAGAGTTCCGTGGGTCTGTCTGTGATGTCATAAAGGGCCTGCTGATCAATGGCCAGCTCTCTGATTGGCTGCTGTGTTTGATTGACAGATTGAATCTGGCAGCTGATTGGCTGTCTACCCTAAAGTGCATTACACACCCCTGATGGTACCACTGGCTAAGACTCCACCTCAGCTCATTGATTAATTATAAATTTAGAACAAATGATGGATGAAAGCAGGCAGGCCGGCCATTTTTTTCACGCTCATTGGACTTGTTTAATGCAATGCACCTGTGTATATTCACATGCATTCACTTCATGCTGTAACCACTGTGCATAAAAATTTGGAAACATGGCATACAGTGTATCATTTGCTGTCTAAGTCATGTTTCCCATATTTTCCATTGCAAGATACAAGCCGGTTTGAGTGTTTGGGGCACATTTTAGCTAAAATCATCCTACGGGGCCTAAATGCTTATGCTAAAGCCTGCCTATTTTGAATGGCGTAGTGGTCACTGCAACCTCCAAAAAAATCAGGACTTACTACCCCAATAACCTGCTAACTCACCCCTGAAATACTTACTTATTCACACTATTTTGTTCATTTGACTTGTTTCTAATTTGAAATGCCCATTTTTGTGGGGCCAGAAAGGTGCGTCTTTAAAAGGCGATTTCTACGATACCCCACTTTTGCGCGTCGGACCGCGACTTTTTCCGGAAACGCTGAAAAACCGCAATTTTCAGGAGAAACGAGACGTATATCCTCCCCCTCTGCCGCCCACCCACCCAACTGACAGCCAGCCAGCAGACAAGCACAGAGAGTTCCGTGGGTCTGTCTGTGATGTCATAAAGGGCCTGCTGATCAATGGCCAGCTCTCTGATTGGCTGCTGTGTTTGATTGACAGATTGAATCTGGCAGCTGATTG